>NW_015387733.1:350693-430554 GCF_001527695.2 Protobothrops mucrosquamatus | reverse complement strand
ATGATTGCAGTGTCCCGGGGTCATGTGATCCCCTTTTGCGACCTTCTGACAGGCAAAGTCAGTGGGGAAGTCAGATTCACTTAACAACCATGTTACTTTTAATAATTGCAGTGATTCAGTTAACAAATGTGGCAAGAAAAGTCGTAAGCTGGGAAAAACTCACTTAACAAATGTCTCACTTAGCAACATAAATTCTGGGCTCAATAGTGATCGTAAGTCGAGGACTACCTGTATATTTAATAGTATTGCTTTTCCTCTCTGTTGCTGTGGTTCTGAGGCTTGGCCAGAAGTTAAGGTTGGCCAAGATGTTCACCTTGGAGGGTGTAAAAAACGTGTGGATTTTGATCATGGGGTCCAGGCTGCCATCTTGACTGTTCTGATGTCCCCTCCCTCCCCTGCTACAGATGCCTCAGGTTCGCAGAAAATTTGTGATTTGGGCATTTGGGGCTGGCTTTGCGATGGGTAAAGACTAATTAATTAACATTTTTTTTATCCTCATAATTTCAGACATGGAGGTCAGTGCTGGAGGTGAGATTAAAATTCCATGTGGCCCGAACAGAGTCAAACTCACATGGTACTGGATTCCTCATTACCCCATCTGTGCAGGCCTAAAAATGGAGCAGATAGAAATTTGCAGTGTGATTTCTAACAGGATGAACATTAATGAAAACCTGGAGAGATTTCAAAGGCCATCAAAGTTGACGCTAGAAAAAAATAATGAAAGGTCCATCCTCACCATCCCGCTCCAACATATGAATGACTCCGGCACTTTCTATTGTTCCAATGGGAGAAGAAACTCATCCTTTATCTCAGTCAGTGTGAAATCTGGTAATAAAAAAATGCGGCATTTTAGGGCTTTAGGAAATAGATACTGTATTGAATGTCCTCATGGCAACAAATGATGTATCAGGGGTCTCCAAACTTGGCCCTTTTATGACTTGTGGACTTCAACTCCCAGAATTCCTCAGCCAGCATGCCTGGCTGAGGAATTCTGGGAGTTGAAGTCCACAAGTCATAAAAGGGCCAAGTTTGAAGAGCCCTGAGATGGATGGAAATAGCAGTAGACTGTTTGAAAATGGCACTGATGTCTTCCAGAAAACTTCTACACATCTGGGTGGCCTAGCCAGTGGTTGGCTTGAAGGAATGTCAGTGTGTAGGCCTTAATACACACCCTGTGTCTGAATGGTCCAAGCTTGTAATTTTAGACCAGTACTTTTCAGATTTGGCAACTTTAATATGTGTGAACTTCAACTCCCAGAATTCTGCAGCCAACCAACATTATGTATGCATGTCACCTTGACTGAGCAAAAATAAAGACAGGATACATATCTAATAATTAAATAAATTAATGGTATCTTTAAGTATCTGAAAGGCTGTCCTTAGAGGACAGGCCAAAATTGTCATTTGCTGCTCTGGAAGACTCAGCAAGAATCAGTGAATGGTCTAATGCAGGGGTAGGCAACCTTGGCTCTTTTATGACTCGTGGACTTCAACTCCCAGAATTCCTGAGCCAGCATGGCTCAGCTTGGAAACCTCTCCCTGTCCCCTCAGCATGGCTGGCTCAGGAATTCTGGGAGTTGAAGTCCACGAATCATAAAAGAGGCAAGGTTGCCTACCCCTGGTCTAGTGATTAAAACACCAGAATAGAAAGCAGGAGTCTGTGAGTTCTAGTCCCACCTTAGCCATAAAAGCCGGCTGGGGTGACTTTGGACCAGTCACTCCTTTTCAGCCCAACTCACCTCACAGGGTTGTTGTTGTGGGGAAAAAAGAAAGAGGAAGAAGTAGCACTAGCATTTAGATGTATATACTACTTCACAGTGGTTTACAGCCCTCTCTAAGTGGTTTACAGAGTCAGCATATTGCCCCCAACCATCTGGGTCCGGATTGTTTACCGACCTCGGAAGGATGGAAGGCCGAGTCAACCTTGAGCCAGTCAGGATCGAACTCCTGGAGTGAGCAGTGAGTTAGCCTGCAGTACTGCATTCTAACCACTGTGCTACTACGGCTCTTATTAGGTATGTTCACTGCCATGAGTTATTTATAAAAATAATAAAGGCAAGGTAAAAAAAAATCTAAATAAAGTAGAGAAAAAAGAAACGTGGGACGAACAAATCCAAATAAATATTCCAAATGAATGAATGAACCTTTATTATCAAAGTATAACATGTATACAGTGAGATTGGCTGTATTGTATTGTTTGATAACAGAAAAGCACAGATAGGCTCCCATTCACTGGAGGCTTAAATGGAGCCTGGCCATTTATTTGCTATATTCTATTGCAGCGATTTTATTGAGCCAAGTCTAGATGATCTCCAGCACCCCCTTCCACCTGTCTTTGACAGGAAAGCAAGGACATGCTGACATCCTCAGCATCTGATTGACAAGCGAGTATATTTCCCAAATCAACAAGGTTCTCTTTAGATATCGTTGATGATACAGGTAGTCCTCAACTTATAACTATTCGTTTAGCGACTCTTCGAACTTATAACATCATTGAAAAAAGTGACTTATGACTGTTTTTCACACTTACAAGGGTTGCAGCATCTCCATGATCATATGATCAAAATTGAGACACTTGGCAACTGGCATGTACTTATGACAGTTGCACTGTCCCGGGGTCATGTGATAACTCATCATTTGTAGCCTTCCCAGGCAAGCTAAAATCAATGAGGGAAGCCAGATTTGCTTAATGAACAAATGATTTGCTTAACAACTGCAGTGATTCACTTAGCAACTATGGCAAGAAAGAATGCAGCAAACTCACTAAACAACTGTCTTGCTTAGCAAAGGAAAATTTGGGCTCAATTGTGATCGTAACTCGAGGACTACCTATGTAGCCATTAACTGACCTATTAAAAAAGAAGAAGCTCTGCTAGTATTTATTTCTTCTGATGGATTCCTTCATGATTAGATGAGGAATCTTTGCCTGTCTGATTCTCCTAAATTATTTTGATTTGCTGGATAGGCAGTTGCAATTCTATAAAGGGGAGAAATTTCCTTCTATTATTCTCCCTGTAGCGCCACCTCTCCTTTTATTGGGAGTATTTCACTAAATGCAGTATGGAATTCTATACGTAACCAGGTAATAACTGATAACTTAAACCTCTCACTCAGATCCCAGTGTCTCCCAAAAAGATATCCTTACCTTTCCCAAAGAGGTTTTTCCAAAAGGCAATTGGACTCTCTTGATTTTTTTTTCTTTGAAAACATTTCGCTTCTCATCCGAGAAGTTTCTTCAGTTTTTAACTTTTTTTCAGTTAGAACAGAAGAAGCTTCTCAGATAAGAAGCGAAATGAAAAACCTAAGAAAAGGCCAATTGCCTTTTGGAAAAGCATCTTTGAGACAGCCATGACCTGGTGGGGGTGGGGGTGTTAGAAATCGCCATAGACATGGATCCTTACCTCTGTATTTGCAAATCTTCCAAGGAATAACATGTTGGTATTTCTGACAGATAATCGACGACGTGGGATGGAAGTTAACCTTCTCAAGTACCCCCATGGAAGTAAACAGGGGGTAAAGCTGACCTGCAATTCTTGTGATGACCAGCTGGAAGCCCAAACTCAGGACAGCTCTACCATCGTTTGGACTTTAAACGGGAAGAAAGCTTCTAATCACATATCCGTGGGCCTAAGAATTACAATCACAGTCCAAGACAGTCCCCAGAATTATGGTCTCTGGCAGTGCAGCGATCCCAGATGTCCTACCCAGTTTGACGGGTATTGCTTGGAAGATGAATTTAGAATTTCAGAGACATTGGAGTCTGAAGAAACGCCCTGGTCTACCCCAGCACCATTGGGTGAGTATAAGATTTATGCCCTGCCCATGTCAGAGCTACCACTTGCATAGATTATGATTCAGTATGAATTCAAACAGGTAGGAGCAATCCATAACACTTCAAGCACTCAACGCAAGGG
Source organism: Protobothrops mucrosquamatus (assembly GCF_001527695.2). Classification (NCBI taxonomy): domain Eukaryota; kingdom Metazoa; phylum Chordata; class Lepidosauria; order Squamata; family Viperidae; genus Protobothrops; species Protobothrops mucrosquamatus. The sequence continues at coordinate 426,640 of NW_015387733.1, read as the reverse complement.
TGTTTTTCCAATACAAAGCTAGTTCTGAACCAGTATGGATTACAGAGCTGGGTTTTCACAGTTGAAACCCCCTCTCTCACTTTATTTGAAACTACCATACAGGTAGTCCTTGACTTACAACAGTTTAGTGACAATTCAAAGTTATGTCACTGAAAAAAGTGATTTATGACCTTTTTTCACACTTACAGCTGCTGCAACATCCCCATGGTTATGTGATCAAAATCCAGATGCTTGGCAACTGTATAATAATAATAATAATAATAATAATAATAATAATAATAATAATAATAGAGTTGGAAGGGACCTTGGAGGTCATCTAGTCCAACCCCCGGCTCAGGCAGGAAACCCTATACCATTTCAGACAAATGGCTGTCCAGTTTCTTCTTAAAGACTTCCAGCGTTGGAGCATTCACAGGTTCTGGAGGCAGGTTGTTCCACTGGTTAATTGTTTTGTCAGGAAGTTTCTCCTTAGTTCCAGGTTGCTTCTCTCCTTGATTAGTTTCCATCCGTTGCTTCTTGTCGTGCCTTCAGGTGCTTTGGAGAATAGCTTGACTCACTCTTTTTTGTGGCCGCTCCTGAGATATTGGAACATTGCGATCATGTCCTTCTCTTCATTAAACTTTATTTATGAGGGTTGCAGTGTCCCATGGTCATGTGATCACCTTTTTGTGAACTTCTGACAAGCAAAGTCAATGGGGAAGCCAGATTCATTTAAGAACTGTGTTACTAACAACAACTGCAGTGATTCATTTAACATCTGTGGCAAGAAAAGTTGTAAAATGGGGCAAACCTCAGTTAACAAATGTCTCGCTTAGCAAAAGAAATGTTGCGTTCAGTTCTAGTCGTAAGTCGATGACTATCTGTAGAGGAAAACTAATTTAATCAGTTTAGTGTAGTGTGGTGGTTAAAGGGGGCAGGAGGGAACTGGGGGTGATGGGGTTTTCTGAGGGTTTATGTTGTGGATGTTTAATGCTGTAAGCTGCCCAGAGTCAGTGTGTGTGAGTTGGGGGAGCATATAAATTTGCCAAACAAACAAACAAACCAACCAACAAACCAGAACTGTGAGTTTTAGTCCTGCCTTTTGCTAGCTCTATCTGGGTTTTCCAGAAAGAAAGAGCAGGACAAGAAATAATGGATGGTAGCTTGTTAAAGAGAGATCCTATCTAGAAGTAAGGAGAAATTTTCTGACAATGAAAACAATTAATCAACGGAACAGCTTCCGTCCCCAGAGTTGTGCATACTCCATCACTGGAGGTTTTCAAAAATAGGCTGGACATTTGTTTGACTGGAATGGTAAAAGTCTCCTGCTTTGATCAGGGGGTTGGACTAGAAGACCTCTGGGTTCCGTTCCAGACCTAGGATTCTATGTTATTTCTGAAGGAGTCCCCAGTGGCTTAACAGTCAGAGAAAGAAACATAGGAAGGGCCTGCCCCAATGCATCAAACAATTAAAAATGTCAGTGGGAAGTTTCTGACTTCAAACTTGCAAGATTTTGTCTTGATGTTCAATTGAAAGCTCCAACTTTTATTATATGCTCTCTAGGTTTTTTTTATTGAAATTTATCATAATATAAAATAGAAATGAAAATAATGATAATAGGGGAATGGGAAAGGGAAAAGGAAAGGAAAAGAAATGGGGGTAAAAGGGAAAATAAAAAAGGCTTTAACTTCCAGCCTTTTTCAGTGCAGTAAGATACAGAATAAAATGACAACCTCAGCTTTTTTGCTTTTATATATTTAGTGAGTAGTAGCCATTTCTATAAAAGCAATCGAATCTAATCAGCAAAACCTAAAGTCAAAATTTCATTTTTTTTTCCTGTTTCAAACACAAAATCTAGAAGAGGTTTCCAAATAGAAGCAAAACTGGATACTTTCCTTTTTAAAAAAAATTAAAACAGTTAATTTGGCCATCTCTGCCAGCTCTATCAGTTTGAAGTTCCAGATCTTAATTATGAATAGGGTTGCCAGGTCTACTTCCAAAAAATAGCGGACAAGTGGGGGGGGGTTAAGTAGTAAAAAAAGTAGACCGTACAGCTTTAGATTACGTACCATTTCATCATAAAGCTTTTGAATAAAAAAAATGTCCACTATTTTGTGAAAAAAAATAGTGAACATAATGTGAAAAAAGTGGACTGTACGCTCAAATAGTGGACACCTGGCAACCCTAATTATGAAACCCGCATGGGCAGCATGGGTAACGGTTCAACCACACAATGGAGGCTGCCATCTTGACTTTTTTTGACTGCTTTGGAATGGCTCCTTTTTTCAGCTCTATTTTATGTCTCTCCAAAGATACAAAGAAGAAGTTTAAGATCCTGGTCACTGGCGGTTGCGTGATAGGATTCATCACTCTCCTATGGATGGGGATAGCTATATTTATTCTCTGGGAGAAGCTTCAATCACGGAGAATCAGGTAAAGATGTAAAAAGAGACAGGAATGTCTCCCTTGAATTCAGTTCAACTCCTGTAGGGATGTTACTTCCTTGATTTCCATGATGGTGGGAGGCTGGGGAGAAACAGCTCGCAGCTGTCTTCTGGTGGTATCCGTACAATCTGGCCAAAAAAAAAATGACATGGAACCAAAAAAAGAAAGAAGACTTTGATGGAAATATGTAAGCTCCATTACCAAAGTGATGAGGAGTGAAAAATACATTAAGTTCACAACAGATAAATCATATTCAGAAGTGACTCAGACAGACAGTTTCTTAATTCACTGGAGTATAAGAAGGGGAAGAAAGTATAGCACAATCTGATATGCAATAACTTCTTATTATAGCCCAATATCAATAAAAGAATTTAAGCTTTCCTGTTGATTTCCTGGTCTGGTTAACTTAGTGGGACAAACACACAGTTCTATTTAGTAGATTCTTCTTGGAGCAAACAAGACTCTTATAGTTACATAGGTCCCATGCCATGTACAAGTTTAAAAGCTATTTTGAGCATCTTACATTGCATCCTGGAACAAATGAAGTTCCCCATATAACACAGGTGTTGTTTGGGAGTATTGAGTCACTCCCATCAGGATGTGGGCTGTTGCACACCTGTACTTTCCAGGTGCTCTTCAAGGGCAGTCCCATGTAGCATCAGTTACAGTAGTCAGGTACTGAGGCGATGAGGGCTTGAGTGAAGCCTTTCTGGTGATCTAGTAGGAACTGGGAATCCAGAAACACTTCCAGATTACAAACAAGTTTATTTTAGGGGAGCACAATTCCTTCTGGAGCTAAAACTGGAACCCCTCTGAGTTGTTATAAAGCTCAATTCAGGAAGCTAGCTGTTATCCGTTTGGATCGGTGTTTCTCAACTTTGGGAGTTTTAAGCTGCGTGAAGTTCAGTTCCCAGAATCCCCAACCAGGCTGCTGGCTGGAGAATTCTGGGAGTTAAAGTCCTGACAGCTTTAAGTCATCAGAATTGTGGCTTTTATCTAAACATTGCTTTAGATAAATAGAATAAAACCTTCAAGAAGGTGAGATCATTAGAAAGGGATGAAAGCCTCTAGGTGAGCTGTAGATAGAACACCTCACTCAGTTTCCCTGCAGCAGAGGTCCCCAATCCCTACTGGGCCGCGGCCCATTTGGAACCAGGCCACACAAGTGATGGGCGAGCGCTAGTGTGCCTGCCCCTCACATGGAACCATCCCCTCTCTCCCACCCTCCCTGTCTGTCCGCCAAGCAGGAAAGACTGGGGACTTGGCCTTAAAGAGCCATGGTGGCACAGTGGTTAAAATGCAATACTGCAGGCTAACTCACTGCTCACCCCAGGAGTTCGATTCTTAATGACTCAAGGTTGACTCAGCCTTCTATCCTCCCAAGGTTGGTAAAATGAGGACCCAGATTGTTGGGTCCAATATGCTGACTCTGTAAACCGCTTAGAGGCGGCTGTAAAGCACTGTGAAGTGGTATATAAGTAAAGTGACCAACTTTTTTACAATGAAAAGGAGGACACAAATAAATTTAAGAAAAAAATATCGTAAAAGCTGGTTCGGCCCATGGAAGGTCAATCGCCCGCCGCACCCCCACCCGCAGCCACCCCGCCAGCACTGCTGCCCCGCCATGTAGAGCGGGCCCCGCAGCTCCCAAAGCACTAGCCGTGCTGGCTCTGGCCCAGGGGGGCAGCCCGCCATCAACACAACCCGCTTGCAGCCGCCCCGCCAGCACCACTGCCCACCCTGCACAGCCCCGTGTAGAGAGGGCCCCGCGGCTCCCACAGCACCGGGGGCATCTGGCCGCTGCTGCCCCTCACACCCCCGCCCGCAGCACCCCCGCCGCCCCTGCCTCTTGCACCCGCAGCCATTATTGCCCTAGCAGAGTGAAGATGAAGAGAAACTTACTGCTCCAGTCTCCTCCAAGTATCTTCAGAACTAACTAGGTGTAGTTGGGTAGCAGGGAGGGGTGCTAAGTTCCTGCCAATTCGCCTTCGCTGCAGACAACTTGCATGTGCAAAATTTGCCAGCCGGGTGTTTTGGCGCGCTCAGCAGCAATTCCTATTGGCTTTCGAAAGCCAATAGGGGGAGTAGCACAGCTCATGCAAAAGTTGAAAAAAAACCATCAAAAAAAGGTGCCGGAACGCCGTTCTGAGCGTTCTATGAGAAAAAAAAAAGCCCTGCAGATTAGTCTTCAAATATCGAAAAGGAGGACATGTAGGAGGACACTTTTTGAGGGAGGACAGAACTCACAAAAGGAGGACTGTCCTCCCTAAAGGAGGACGGTTGATCACCTTAATATAAGTCTGAGTGCTATTGCTATTTCTTTTATTTTTTGGCCAAACCAGGGGTTGATTTTTAAGGTACCCTCAGATTCTAAAATTATTTGATATCCTACATGTGCCAGCGCTCATATTAAATATCTGATTTAGCACAGCACCATGTTTTTCTTGTTTGAATGAACCTTATAAAAATCAGATATTTAGGAGGCATTTCTCTGTCATCCTTTTAAGCCCCAGTAAGACTGCAAAGGAGCCAAAATCACAAGGGATTCAGAATTCACTTGGTGAGTAGTGTTTAAATTTTTGTTTTTCCTTTTTGCTGATCTATGACTGTAATAAAGATTGATGAATTTTTTTATTTTCCTGTTTATGCTTAGTATATCCAAATCAGTGCATCATTGACAGTCAAAATTGTGATGTCCACAATTATTTCTCTGTTTTACTGGGTACAGTAAAGAGCCTTTCGGCTCAGTTTTTCTATTGAAGTCTGCTGAAGTGGGTTCTAGGACAATTCACCGCAGCCAACTTGCCGTGGGATAAGAGTTACACTAATATTGAAGAAATTGTTGGAAGTAAAGTCTTTATCCTGGTTCATCCAAGCCGGGAATAAATAAGCAACATGGTGACTGCTTTGGGAAGATGGTTACAGTTTATTGAAGAGGCAGAAAGATGATTCTTGCAGGAAAGACCGGAGGAAAGAAGGGTCTGAGTACATGGGCTGTAGGTTTTTATACCCTCTCTAGCCTTTTGTTTGGAATAGTTTCCTGTTCCTGTGGCATGAACTTTGAACTGAATCTGAGTGTGTTTTTCTAGGCCTTGGTATCTGTGGTTTAATCCTATTATCATATCCTGCTTCTCTGGTGATGGGGCTAATGATTCCTAGAGTTTGGGTGGGGTATGCAGATTTTAGGTCTCTTTGTCTTCTTGAGGTTTCTGGCTCCAACTTTCTGATGGTTCTACATTTGCATTTGTATAGGGCTGGCTCCTGCTGGAGACAGACTTGGGGGCAGGGTTGGTTTCTGCTTTTAAAAATCCTTTTGAGGAAAAATATATTTTTCTGCCTTTTTAATATTTCCTTCTCTGGGGCTCTGACTTCCCTCAAAATGATGGGACGGGATCATTAAAGAAAGGATACCACAGGAAGGAGAAAATTAAATGTGAAAGATGAAAATTAAAATTATTTTTTAAATTATTTTAAATAATTAAATTGAATTGTTGAATTGCCCTGTGGTGAGTTGTCCTGCGATGAGTTGCCATGGAGAATTGGCCACAGCGAGCTCTCCCATTCCACATCGTGAAGTCCACTTTTACAGGATGGGTGCCTGGGAAGTATAGCTGTTGACCAGGTCATAGTGAGTTGCTGTAGTTTGTTCTATTACATTTGCTAATATCTTCCAATCTTAGGAGTAGAAAAACCCCTAAAGGACCAAGAAAAAGAGAAAGACGTAGAGATGAATGAGGTAAGTTCTGTGTCACGTCTACTGCTCCTGATTGTTATATTAAGTACTGAATAGATTAATATGCCATTTCCAGTGGTATAAACGTGATCCACGTTCCAGTTTGTGACAAAATGTCCTTTTTCTCAAGCGCAAGCCCTTATAAATTAAAACCATTCTGCAACAAGTTAATTTACATCAGTGGTGGGATTCAAATAGGTGAACAACCGGTTCTCTGTGTGGATGCCGCTTCCGGAAGTCCATTCTGAGCCTGGGCAACAAAAAATTAGCTACCGGTTCTGCCGAAGTGGTGCGAACTGGCTGAATCCCATCACTGATTTACATATATTTGCATATTGGGCCAGTCTAGGCTTTCCTTCAGAGGGTAGTGGATGTTTATGCATTGTAGTCTTCAGCTGTTTGTCTCCCTTGCATAAACTGGCTGCAAATAAAGTCAGTTTAAGAAATTGCTTTTAGGGTTTGGATTTGCTCTGGCAACAATACTTTGGCACCTGAAGAGAAAGATGAAAGGATTTCCCTTTTTTTTTGCCTCACTCATTTCTGTCCTGCCAGACTATTAGGCTCATTCCTTGAAGGCCGTGTTTCGCACCTGTACCTATGCAGACTTAACTGCTTCCAAGTCAGGTCCCTCAAGACTTTAGAGCACGGGTGTCAAACTCGCCACATCACGTGATGTGTTGCGACGTATGGCGACTCTTTTTGCATTGCCGGCAATGGGGTGGGCGCGGTATAATGAAACTGGCCCACAGGCCAGCAGTTTGACACCCCTGCTTTAGCAGTACAGATCTACTACAGCTAATTCTCAACTTAGGACCATTTCTTTAGTGGTCATTCGAAATTAAAATGACATTGAAAAAAGTGACTGATGACCATTTTTCACACTTACAACCAGTGGTGGGATTCAGCGGTTCGCACCACTTTGGCAAAACTGGTAGCTAATTTTTGGTTGCCCAGACCCAGAATGGACTTCCGGAAGTGGCATCCACACAGAGAACCGGTTGTTCACATATTTGAATCCCACCCCTGCTTACAAACCATTGCAGCATCCTCGTGATCACGTGATCAAAATTTGGATGCTTGGCAACTGGTATGTCCTGGAGTCATGTGGCCACCATTTGTAACCTTCCCAGCAAAGTCAGTGAGGGAAGCCAGAATTCCTTTAACAACCACTTCACTGTAGTGATTCATTTAACACACGTGGCAAAAAAAGGTTGTAAATTTGGGTTGTTAAGGTTGTTAAGTAGGACAAAACTCATTTAACAGCTATCTTGTTTAACAACGGAAATTTTGGGCTGAATTGTGGTTGTAAATCTAGGACTATACTTAAAAGAACCTGTGACACATACAGTATAAGGGATGTTTCTTTGCTGCCATCTTCTGGACCTTTAGGGCTCAGATATGATAGCTCTGTTAAGAGAGACAGAGGCAGATAGAAGAGGATGGAGGGTATTTGTCCTCCATTCTCCTTTACCCTCTGGTAGATCTATCTTAAGGTGACCAACTTTTTTACAATGAAAAGGAGGACACAAATAAATTGAAGAAAAAAATATCGTAAAAGCTGGCTCGGCCCATGGAAGATTAACTGCCCGCCGTGCCCCCATCCGCAGCCGCCCCTCCAGCACCGCTGCCCCGCCGTGTAGAGCGGGCCCCATGGCTCCCAAAGCACCAGCAGCGCCGGCTCGGGGGGCAGCCCGCCATCGACACACCCTGCCTGCAGCCGCTCCGCCAGCACTATCACCCACCCTGTGCAGCCCCGTGTAGAGAGGGCCCCGCGGCTCCCACAGCATGGGGGGCAGCCGGCCGCTGCCACCCCTCACACTCCCGCCCGCAGCACCCCCACCGCCCCTGCCTCTTGCGCCCACAGCCATTATTGCCCTAGCAGAGCCGAAGATCAAGAGAAACTTACCGCTCCAGTCTCCTCCAGGTATCTTCTGAACTAACTAGGAGATGGTGTAGTTGGGTAGCAGGGAGGGGTGGTAAGTTCCTGCCAATTCGCCTTCGCTGCAGACAACTTGCATGTGCAAAGTTTGCCGGCCGGGTGTTTTGGCGCGCTCAGCAGCAATTCCTATTGGCTTTCGAAAGCCAATAGGGGGAGTAGCACAGCTCATGCAAAAGTTGAAAAAAAAACATCAAAAAAAGGTGCTGGAATGCCGTTCTGAGCGTTCTATGAGAAAAAAACCCCCTGCAGATTAGTCTTCAAATATCAAAAAGGAGGACATGTAGGAGGACACTTTTCGAGGGAGGACAGAACTTACAAAAGGAGGACTGTTCTCCCTAAAGGAGGACGGTTGGTCACCTTATCTATCTTCATCTAAAGATTTCTGAAAATCTGACTATGCTACAAGAGAGACATGACAGAAAACTCAGTTTTATTGATTGTCAATACCCTGAGCTTCTGCAGGTGAACCACGAAGAAGCAATGCCTGGTCATTATTGTTCAATCAGACTCTTTGCAACCCCAGAGCACACCAGGGCTCCCTGTCCTCCATTGTCTCTGGAAGCATGCCCAAGTTCATGTTCATTGGGTCAATGACACTATCTAACCATCTCATCCTCTGCCATCCCCTTCTCCTTTCGCTTTCAATCTTTCCCAACATCCGGGTCTTTTCCGATGAGTCCTCTCTTCCCATTCGGTGGCCAAAGTATTTGAGCTTCAGCTTCAGTGTCTGACTTTCCAAAGGACAGTCTGGCTTGATTTCCTTCAGCATTGACTGATTTGACCTCCTCGCAGTCCAAGGGACTCTCAAGAGTCTTCTCCAACACCACAACTCGAAAGCATCAATTCTTTGGCACTCAGCCTTCCTTATGGTCCAACTCTCACAGCCATGCATTACTACTGGGAAAACTGTAGCTTTGACTATATGGTCTGGTCATTAGCCTGAGCTAAAATTCAGTAACTTTGATGGTGGTTGAAGGAGTTTGCTATATACTACTGACCATAGCGGGCCTTGGTCTTTTGATCTCCCTCTTTTTCCCCCTTCTGTTTTTTTTTTTAGGAAGCAGAAGAAATCCAATACTCGGTTTTGGAATTCAAGGAGACTGAGCAGTGCCAGAGTCAGAAAAAGGAGGGGATACCTGCTACCATCTATGCAGAAATGCTTGCAAGCAATTGTTCAGAAAGCTGATCTGTCCCAAAGGCTGATATACGATCCTTTAGAGCAGCGTTTCTCAACTATAGAAGCTTGAACCTCAACTCCCAGAATTTATACAATCTTTTGATGTAGGGTGTCTCAACCTTGGCAACTTGAAGTTGTATGGAATTGCAACTCCCAGAATTCATACCATCTTTTAGAGCAGGGTTTCCCAAGCTTGTTGAAAGGCTGAAGTTGGAGAACTTCTGGGAGTTGAAGCCCACACATCTTCCAGCTGCCAAGGCTGTTCATTTAATAAATCATCAAGATCTATGCACACAGTCTGGTTTATTGAAGGATAGGTGAGTTTGGCTGAAGGTCAAGCTGCACGCAAGGTAACTGCTCTAGTAAGCAAAAGGATTCTGCAGATATTTTCATTGCTAAGATTCGCAAGAAACCTGATTCTACAGTGATCAACAAAATTAACCTGTGGAGAGAAAGCAGACGATCAACAGTGGACTTGGAGGCAGGGAGGATCACCTGTTTGTTGGAATGTAAACTAGAAATGTATTTTTGTCACGTTCATGGTATTTTTGTTTTGCACAGTTTTTGCTTTATGTCTAAATAAATGTTAATGGGCCCGTCACACAAGTAGTCACGCTGTGCCTGTTTATTCAAGAGTCATTTTGCTCTAGGCAGCTTATATTGTAGGGATAATGTTTAGGACTGCATTTTCCATTTGCAAAATCAGAGACCTGTACCTTACAATTTTTCATTTCTAGTTTCTGTTTCTAGTGTATCTTGCAAATGAACAACATATATAGGAAGGAAACAAAGACCTCAGTTGCCAGGAATCCATGGCTGATACTGAATATTTATTATATTTATAACACAATGTTGTAAATACAAGAATAATAAACATACATTAAATGTACAAGGTGTTTAATAATAACAGGACTCCCAAGTACATTGAAATCTATGTGGTGGTAGGAAAGCAAAAACACCCGAATGCAAAAGGAAGGAACCAAGAGAAATAATTGGTATAGGTAGTCCTTGACTTATGACTTCTTGCAACTATTTTAAATTATGACAGAACTCCTTGGGTGTGCTTATGACCTGTATTTGAAGTTCCCAGGTATCACTTGACTGTGCTTTTGGTGCTCGGCAATTGGCTGGCATTTATGGCCGTTTACAGCATGCCGCTGTCATGCGATTATATTTTATGACAGTTTTGCTGAAAACTGACATTTGCTGAAAAACAGCCCATAGCAATCAGAATAGATCTGGAAGGGACCTTGGAGGACTTCTAGTCCAACCCCCTGCTCAAGCAGGAGACCCTATACCATTTCAGATAGGTAGCTGTCCAGTCTTTTCTTAAAACCCTCCAGTTATGAAGCACCCACAATGTCTGAAGTCAAGCTGTTCCACTGTTAGGAAGTTTCTCCTTAATTCCTGGTTGCTTCTCTCTTTGATCAGTTTCCAACCATTGTTTCTTGTCCTGCCCTCTGGTGCTTTGGAGAATAGTTTGATGGCCTCTTCTTTGTGGCAGCCCCTCAAATACTGGAATACTGCCTATTTCTTCTTTTCTTTAGACTAGCCAAACCCAAGTCCTGCAGCCGTTCTTCATATGTTTTAGTCTCCAGGCCTTTGATCATTTTAGTTGCTCTTTTCTGAACTTTTTCCAAAGTCTCAACGTCTTTTTTGTAATGTGGTGACCAAAACTGGATGCAGTATTCCAGATGTGGTCTTACTAAGGATTTATAAAGCTGTACTAATACTTCATGTGATTTTGATTCTATGCCTCTGTTTGTACAAGCAAGGCTTGTATCAGGGTTTTTGGCTGCTGGCTCATGTTTAAATGATTTAAGTATTTAAGCGATAGCAAACCATTGGTTCACTTAACAAGCACAGTGTTCATTTAATGACTGCTTCTACGTGGTCGTGGAATTGGGCCAGCCACATGGGTGACTTGATTTATCTAACTATCACAGCTTGGGATCGTAAGTTGAGGACTACCTGCACAGGAGCTTAGATATTTACAAATGCAACTGGGGGGTTGAGGAGGTCAAAAGGATGGGTGAAAGCATCTTTAACTGCAAGTATGGCAAATAATGCCCTTGTTTCTTTAAATGCACACAGCAGGTGCAGCTGGATACTGTAGATAAGATACAAGTAATGGGAGAATATAATCTTTTCTCTGTTTTGCTTTGGCCTTGACAAAAATGCCCTTGCTATCTAAGGAAATCTCCAGGACTAGTTGTAGAGATATATTTGGACATATTCTGGATATAAATACATCAGAAGATTTCTATTATTAAGAGGTCCCAAGAAAGAAGGGAGTGATATTCTCTTCTTGCACTTTGGTGTTGCTGCACGGGGACAAATTTTGTTAGGCTTCCCCAAAATGGATACTGTAGCTCTCAAGCCTGCTGCAGCCCACCCTCCCAAGGGCATTACTACTACTTTACTATGTCTTGTCCCACCCTTCTGAAAGGTTCAAGGAAAACTCTCATTCAAACTTGGAGCCAGGAAGATTTGCTGGGTCCTGTGCCTGTTGAGTTCACAATATGCCATTCAAAACAGAGTCCAGGTGAAGTTCAGCATGTATCACAGGTAAAAAAAAAGATTCAGTCTTCGAGTGCATGTAGTAGGAAGGGATGAAAAGTGATATCAGACAATCACAGCATATACCGTGGCATTGTCTGGAGCCTGAACAGGTGGAGATTTTCCTTGGAGATGCTGCAGCTGAGCATAATAAAGGGAAGAAGATCTCTGGAAAAGAAAGCAGCATTAGATAAAGGGTTGATTTATCTAATTCAGACATGTCAAACACAAGGCAAGGGGGCTGGACGCAGCCCGCGAAGTGGTTTCATGTGGCCCGCGAAGCCATCCTGGAAACAGTGAGGGAACGGCCCCCGCTGCCTTGGCCCTGGCCCAGGCCAGCTGGGAGCCAATGTACAATTTTGTGGTGGCCATCTATGCTGAAACGCATTCAGTCTTAGCTCCATAAGCCCCCCCCCCGCATCGCCTGAGAGGAACAGTGAGGCTCCTCCAGTGGACTATGCCTTGGCACCTGCCCTGGTCCCACCCCCTTCTGCCAGAGACCCTCAGATCTGTCCCACTCCTGCCCAGGCCCCCACAGGCACCCTTGACGCAAACAATGTAGAGTTGGCCATGCCCACCCAGTAGGCCACACCCACTCCATCCATGCCCACCCAGTAGGCCGCACCCACCCTGGCCACACCCACCCGGCCCCCTGAGGGCAACCGCAATGCTGATGCGGCCCTCAATGAAATTGAGTTTGACACCCCTGATCTAATTAGTAGTATTCTAATACCCGTTAGCATACTCATGCTAGCACGGATGATATTACCTAGTTGGGTAATGAAATGTCTGCAAAAAAGCAACCAAGCTCAGAACACATCAAGGGCCCCACCCACCGTTCAATCCTCCTGAACTATAAATATTTTATTCTATTGGTTAGAATACCCTTAGAGACTGAAGGGGGGGGAAATAATATTTGCTATAATATAACAATTGATAATATAACAGTTGTGCTCCAGCATTTCATTTCTCCTTTCCTTCTTAAAAAGACTGTCAGGGGCCAGGGGTCCCCAACCTGTGGGCCATGGCCCACTACCGGACCATGGCCCGTTGGCCAACGGGTCATGTGAGTGACTGGCCAGTGAGCGTGCATCTGTGCATGCACTCACACACCCCCTACTAGCGTCACTGCGAGTGTTACGTGAACGCTAGCATCGCTGCGAGTGTCGTGCGAGCACTAGTGGGCCCGTTCACACGTGCGCATAAAGATGCCTACCCTTCCTTTTCCCTCCGGGCTGCCAATCCAGAAATGTTGGGGAACTCTCTCCTAGGTAGCTTAACCGTTTCAAACTAGGTTCCTTTTACAAGTGCTGGATTATAATTTCCAATGTGTTTACCAGGGTGACGAGTCTGGTGGACCAATTCCAGACTATAGCAAGCTGGGGAAGTCCGGCCAGCTGATAAATAATGAACCACAGGTAGATATTGACTTATAATCACAAGTGGGACCAGAAATGTCCAATGTGAGTATTAGGTGAGAGCCATGCCTGGTTTCTTTTGACCTTTTTTGACACGGTTGTTAAAAGGGGGGCTTTTCATCAGGCTCGCCTGATACGCCAGTTGCGCCCCTTTCTGGATCGTGACGCCGTACGCACGGTCACTCAAGCCCTTGTTGTTTTCCACCTGGACTATTGCAACGCTCTCTACATGGGGCTCCCCTTGAGGTGCACCTGGAGGCTCCAGCTAGTTCAGAATGCGGCCGCGCGGGGGATTTTGGGGGCCTCTAGATACTCCCATGTAACGCCTCTCCTGCGCGAGCTGCACTGGCTGCCGGTGGCCTTCCGGGTGTGCTTCAAGGTGTTAGTAACAACTTTTAAAGCGCTCCCTGGCAATGGACCTAGGTATTTGCAAGACCGCCTCCTACCAAATACCTCCCTTTGACCAGTCCGCTCCCACAGAGAGGGCCTCCTTAGGGTGCTGTCGGCCAGTCAATGCCGGCTGGCGACCCCCAGGGGGAGAGCCTTCTCTGTGGCAGCTCCTGCCCTCTGGAATGACCTACCCCCCCGATCTACGTACAACTACGGACCTGCGCCTCTTTCGCCGAGCCTTGAAGACCCATCTATTCCGTGCGGCCGGCCTGGCATAGTTTTGATTGTGTTTTGGTAGGGGTTTTTATATGGGGTATTTTAGAGCAGGCTTTTTATTTAATATTTATTGTGATTTTTATTATTGCCTGTTCACCGCCCTGAGTCCCGTAAGGGAGATAGGGTGGTATATAAATTTAAATAATAATAATAATAATGTGGCCATTAAGCGAATCCAGCTTCTCCCATTGACTTTGCTTGTCAGAAGTCCCTGAGAAGGTCACAAATGGCATTCATATAACCCCTGGGACACTGCAACCATGGTAAATACATGCCGGTTCTGAGCACTCAAATTCTGATCACGTGAGGGTGGGCATGCTACAACAGTTATAAATGCAAGAACTAATTGTATGCCCTCTTTTTTTAGCACCATCATAACTTTGAAAGACCGTTAAGTGAAAAATTGTAAATCGAGGACTACCTGTGCACTTAAAGACAAACTTATCAGGCTGAAGCCCCCAGTCATGTCAAGGACTAACTGTGTTGAAAAGTTAATATTTGTGGTGAGTCCAATTATGGAAGTATGGCATAACACCCTGGACTCACAATCTGCCCAAGTTTATTCTGACCGTGCTGTGGTCTTAGGAACATCCAGCGGGTAGTTACCTCATCCAGACTCTCCTGTTTGCCTATTTTCTCCTTTCTGATGGGATTTCTCGCGGAAGCAAAATCTTGAGGTTGTGGTGTCATAATAAGCAAGAGATGAAAAAAGAGAGAAATGGACATAGTGAAAAGAGAATAAAATAAAAACAGAAAAGATGGCAGTGCAGATTTGGTCTAGAAAACCTCCAAAGTCTCTATTAACTCAACAACTCTATGACTGTGGGAAGGAACAACAAGTAAGCTACAGTGTCATTTTGGAAATATTCAAAATGTTCCATTTAAAAACAAAAACACTCTGCACAGAGAGGACTAGTCCAGAAATATTGCTCAAAAAGAATCAGTGGGAAAGACTCCGTACACTCCCTACCTGTATGCTCCATTCTTTCACCAGAAGCCCTAGAAAGAAATTTTTAAAAAAATATTATAATCAATATGGCAAGACCAGCTAAAATAGCATCCACTTCCTTATCAAACTCCTTTCTCGATAAGCAGATTTGGCAATGTTTCATACCTTGGCAGGGATTACTGAGAATAGATTTTACTTCTGAAAGATACTATGTGGGTTTAGGGCAGGGGTAGGCAACCTTGGCTCTTTTATGACTCGTGGACTTCAACTCCCAGAATTCTTGAGCTAGCCATGCTGAGGGGAAAGGGAGAGGTTTCCAAGCTGAGCCATGTTGGCTCAGGAATTCTGGGAGTTGAAGTCCACGAGTCATAAAAGAGCCAAGGTTGCCTACCCCTGGTTTAGGGACAGGTTGTAGGCCAGTGTAATGTCCAACCATTCTGTGCTTACAATTGCATAATAGATGGGACCTCATACATTTTGTAGAATAACAGAGTTGGAAGGGACCTGAGCAGGGGGTTGGAGGTCATCTAGTTCAACCCCCTGCTCAGGCAGGAAGCCCTACACCGTTTCAAACAAATGACTGTCCTATCTCTTCTTAAAAACTTCATGTTGGAGCATTCATAACTTCTGGAGGCAAGTTGTTCCACTAATTGTTCTAACTGTCAGGACATTTTTTTCTTATTTCTAAATTGGTTGTCTCCTTGATTAGTTTCCATCTGTTGCTTCTTGTCCTGCCTTCAGGCGCTTTGGAGAATAGCTTGACTCCCTCTTCTTTGTGACAACCCTGGAGATATTGGAACACTGCTATCATGTCCCCCCTCGTCCTTCTCTTCATTAAACTAAACATACCCAATTCCAGCAACTGTTCCTTATATGTTTTAGTCTCCAGTCTCCTAATTATCTTTGCTGCTCTTCTCTGCACTCTTTCTAGAGTCTCAACATCTTTTTTACATTGTGGTGACCAAAACTGGATGAAGTATTCCAAGTGTGGCCTTACCAAGGTATTGTAAAGTGGTATTAACACTTCACATGATCTTGATTCTATCCCTCTGTTCATGCAACCTAGCACTGTGTTGGCTGTTTTGGCAGCTGCAGCACATTGCTGGCTCATGTTCAAGTGATTGTCCTCTAGGACTTCAAGATCACTCTCACAATTACAACTATTGAGCCAGGTACCATCTGTGGATTTGGTTTTTCTTGTCTAAATGGAGAAGAGACTATGAAGAAGAGACATTTTCCCCATAAAACATAGATCATAGGAGGTTCCAAATAGCCTAGAGCAGTGTTTCTCAACCTCAACAACTTTAGGACATGTGGACCTCAACTCCCAGAATTCATGCTACCTAGAGCATTTTGGAAGTTGAAGTCCACTCATCTTAAAGTTGCTGATGTTGAGATGCTGGTATAGAAAGTTTAAATGCATACAGCAGACTCTCTGGATGGATAATGGTGGAATGGCTGCAACCTGATTCCCATTTGATTTTATTTGGAACACTACAAAATCCTTGAAGACAACTGTAAGGCCAAGAATAATGTAATGGTTAAAGCATTGGACTAGGACCTAAAATACCACCCACTGTATGACATGAAAGTTATTTCATGGTGATTACAACGTCTTGCTTCAACTGACCTTGCAGTGTTGTTATGAGGACACCTGGATGAAAAGAAGAATATAAATACAACCAATGAATCCATTCCTAAAAACAAGGTATGTTTCCAAAGCCCAGTAATAGCAGCCAGTAATAAGGAGCACAATGTGATGGCATTTGGGGAGAATCTACTAGATCAACTCCCTGTGATCTATTAGAAGAGCTATGAGTTTCTAAATTTAACAAGCATTTTAATGATCAACAATTTCATTTTAATGATCAATGGCAAATGACTTAGCAGCGAATGAGAGACAAATGAAATTATAGATAGTCCTCAACTTTCAACAATTTGAATTTGTGCTGCTAAGCAAGACAGCTGATAAGGGAATTAACACCTGATTTTACAACCTTTTCTGTCATGGATGTTAAGTGTAACACTGCAGTTGTTAGTAAATTGTATGGCCATTAAGCGACTCCAACTTCCCCCTATTGACTTTGCTTGTCAGAAGCTGGCTGGGAAGCTTGCAAATGGCGATCATCTGACCCCAAAACACTGCAACCATTGTAAATACATGCCGGTTGCTAAGTGCATGGCCTTCTCCAATTCGAAGAGACACTTGTGCGGAAGGCTGAGGCAAAGAGGCAGTCCCAGAACCAGCGAAATCTGGGGGTTGGACAGGGGACAGATTGTATCTGCCCTCAGTGTGGGAGGGACTGCCACTCTCAAATTGGCCTTTTTAGCCACACCAGATGCTGCTTTAGGACCTCCTTTCAGAGCACGATACCATAATCTCTCGAGACTGAAGGATGCCAATGAATGATGATGCTAAGCACCCAAATTTTGATCATGTGACCATGGGCAGGGGTCCCCAACTCCCGGTCCATGGAACGGCATCGGGCTGCGGCATGTCAGAAACTGGTCCACGCAAACAAGCAAAGCAGGATGCAGGCAGTACATGAAACTACGCCCCCTCCAGTCTGCAAAAAACCCTCTCTCCATGGAACCGGTCCCTGATGCTCAAAAGGTTGGGGACCTCTGACCATGGGGGATTCTGCTATGGTTATGACTGTGAGGACCAGTTCTAAATCTCTTTTTTCAGTGCCGTTGTCATTTCAAACGGTCACTAAATGAATGGTTGTAAGTTGAGGACTACCTGTACAGGAGCCAAAATAGAGAGTGGAGTAATACCCGGTTGAAAATGCGTCACTTCCCTCCCATCAAAGTTCTTCACAGAAGCATTTTGACCCACCTGTCTGAAAAATCTTTTTTCCAAAAATGCAAGGTCACACTCAAGGCAGCCGCGATCAGAGCCACACCAACTAACAGCAGCATCCAAATCCAGGTAGCCATTCTATCCCCGGCATGGCGTTTCTGTGCAACTTCGGTGGTTTGAAGGACAGCAGGACTCGACCAATCAGAGAATGCTGACCAAGTGGGCTCAGTAGAATCAATATCTTCAGGAACTGTTGGGAAAATGACAATGGAATGAAAAATACGTGATGTTTTTTTCCCAAGTCAAGCACTGTGGCCTCTTTCCATCTTCTGAAAGAGTTTCAGATTTTAAGGTGGTTTAATTACAGGCAGCCCTCAACTTACGACCAGAACTGAGTCCAACATTTTTGTTGCTAAGTGAGAAATTTGTTGTGATTTTTGCCCCATTTTACGACCTTTCTTGCCACAGTGGTTAAATGAATCACTGCAGTTGTTATGTTGGTAACAGGGTTGGTAAGTGGATCTGGCTTCCCCATTGATTTTGCTTGTCAGAAGGATGCAAAAGGGGATCACAGGACCCCCGGGACACTGCAACCGTCCTAAGTACATGCCAGTTGCCAAGCATCTGAATTTTGATCGCGTGACCATGGGATGCTGCAAGAGTCGTAACTTTCATCTGGATGAGGCCAGCTTTTAAAACGGTCATAGGTGTGAAAAACGGTCGTAAGTCGCTTTTTTCAGTGCCGTTGTAACTTTGAATTTACTAAATGAATGGTTGTAAGTCGAGGACTACCTGTACAAAAACCAGTTGGAGAAATGGACAGTGATGGTTCTCCAGAAGGAGCCTGAAAGTACTGATTGTCTCCTTCAATATCTGATGGGGAAATCAAATAATTTTTGGACACCTGGTACATCTAGTTCAGTCACTGATGGGAAGAAGCCATGTCTGCTAAACATTTCCCCTCTCTGTGTGCAACTCTTTAATGTAGAGTTCCCCAACTTTTCGGGATTGGCGGCCCGGGGAGGGGAGAAAGAAGGGATGGTTTTGTGTGTGTGGGTGAATGCATGCCTGTGGGCATGAACACCCATTGTCGCACGAGTGGGGCTGTGAGTGCTTGCGTGAGTGGGACCGCGAACGCCTGCAACGCTCACAGTGATACTCACATGAGTGTGGTCACGAATGCCTGTGATGCTTGTGGCGACACTCATGCAAGTGGGGCTGTGCGTGCATGCATACTTGCACACACCGGCCAGCCACTTATGCGGCCCGGTGGCCAATAGGCCATGACCCGGTAGTGGGCCGTGGCCCATAGGTTGGGGACCCCTGCTTTAATGCACATACTGTAAACTACCATTAAAAGCAAACCGTTTATTTCCAACTTACTTTCGTCCTTCTCTCCAGTGGGTGAACTCAAGCAAAATTCAGAACTCCAAGCAGGATTGAAAGTAGACTGGCACTCCCAGCGTCCCCATATCTCATCCTGTATGGCATGTAATAATACTGACGAGCCCATACTGGTCTTCTTAGCCCAGGGGCGGTTGCCTAGTCGGTTTGAGTTCAGCAGCCATCGGAAACTATCAGTTTTCCGTTTAGAGCAGTACTGGCACTTGAGCTGCAAATAGGAGATACCGAGCTTGTGGGAGGAGACCAAGATATTGTTGTGGCAGCCTGAAGAAAAAGAAGGAAATAAGGTAGATGGCAGGATTAACTTTGGAGTTGAAGGAATCCTAAGGTGTGCTAGGCAACCAGGAATGCTTTGTTTCCCACAATCTTCCCAATATAGAACTAGATCCTCTTTCTGGGCCATGTTTGGTATTTTGGGAGAGCCGGTTAGAAGCATTGATCCAAAATGGTTACCACCAATGGTGGGATTCAGCCAGTTTGCACCAATTCAGCAGAATCGGTAGCTAATTTTTTGTTGACTTTGGCAAACTGGCTGAAGCCCTAGCCCTTTTTTGCAAGGCCCAGAATGGGCCAGCGGAAGTGCGTAGATGCCACTTTCGGAAGTCCGTTCTGAGCCTCGGAGGCCTGGGGCAGGCTTCCCAGGCCCAGAACAATCCACCAGAAGTACATGGATGCCACTTCCGGAAGTCTGTTCTGGGCCTCAGAGGCCCAGGCCCAGAACGGACTTTCGGAAGCGGCGTCCACTCAGCGAATCGGTTGTTCAGGTTTTGAATCCCACCACTGGTTACTACCATGGGCAGATTTGGTCCAGTGGTAAAGGCTCTAGGCTAGAAACCAGGAGATTGCGAGTTCTAATCCTATGTTAGGCATGAAACCCAGCTGGCTGACTTTGGGCCCATCACTAAGACTGTGAGTTTTAGTCCAGTCTTAGGCATAAAAGCCGGCTGGCTGATTTTCAGCCAATCACCAGAAGGCTGTGAGTTCTAGTCCTTCCGTAGACATAAAAGTCAGCTGGGTGACTTTGCGCCAGTCCCTCTCTTTCAGTCCAACCCACCTCACAAGGTTGTTGTTGTGGGAAAAATAGGAGGAAGGAGTATTAGATATGTTGGCCACCTTAAGTTATTAATAAAACAGTAATAAAGGTGGGTTAAAAAAAATCTAAAGTAAAAACAGAAATTTTAAAAAATATGAGAAGTTTAACAGAAGTTTCTCAGATGCTACCAAATTTTCTGCACATCCCAACTTATCCTTTAAGAAGTGTGTGAGCATCATTCCAAGCAAAGGACTTTAATCCATATCCCTTGGCCAATTTTATTTTCACCTTACACATTAGATTTTCCACCTTGAAAAACCTTAGGGATTCTCCATTCCTCCAAACAAAAGGGTGCTCCAGAGTTTGGAGACAAACTCTGGAAAAAACAGTACCCTTGATGATGCAGGTAGTCCTCGACTTATAACAGTTCGTTTAGTGACCATTCGAAGTTACAACAGTGCTGAAAAAGTGGCTTATGACTGTTTTTCACACTTATGACCATTGCAATAGCCCTATGGTCACGTGATCAAAATTCAGATGCTTGGCAACTGACTCATATTTACGACGTTGCAGTGTCCCGAGTCATGTGATCATCTTTTGCGATCTTCTGATAAGCAAAGTCAATGGGGAAGCCAGATTAATTTAACAACCGTGTTATTAACTTAACACCTGCAGTGATTCACTTAATAACGGTGGCAAGAAAGGTCGTAAAATGGGGCAAAACTCACTTAACAAATGTTTCACGTAGCAACAGAAAGTTTGGGTTCAATTTTGGTCATAAATCAAGGACTATTTGTAAATGAGTCCAAACAGCTGTATCTTTAGCTCTTTGTTTGTTAATTACAGGTCTATGTAAGCAGGATGTCTTAATTTTCCTAGAATCACTACGTTGGAAAGCTTCCTCTGCAGCTATGAACTGTATAAAAATACCTTAACATGTTTTTTCAAACTTCCTATAGGCTCCGATGGAAACTTTTTTATATATAAGCCTCTTAGCAACACATAGGATTTTTTTTAGTCTGCATCACAACTGGGGGGAAAAGAGATAAATCTTCTCTGTACTTCCTGATAATATTAACAGTTAAAGAGGCATCAAAGATGCAGTTGCATCCTAAATAAATAGTTTGACCTTGTGAATTCTTTTTTAAGTACAGTTAGATGTAGATCCCCAATTACCGGAGGTTTTCAAATAAATATAGCCTTTTATCTGGGATGAACTTATAATTCCTGGCCTAGATAGATCTGGAAGATCAGCCTTGCCAAAGCTATGATTTTATGACTCTATGATTCTAAATATCCTAAACCCAGGTTAGCTTTCAGCAGGCTTCATTGTGGTGCACATAGAAATTGAACCACATTTGTTCAAAGTGCTTTCCCAGTGTGCTAGTTAGAGTCAAAAATTAACTCCCCAAGTAAGACTTGATCTTATTTTTTTCTCCTTACACAGGATACTGTTTTGGCATGGAGTACCATCAAAGAAACAAGTACAATTAAAATCCATTTCAAATCATTCGACTCAATTCAATTCAACCAATTTAATTCAATTCAATCTGATCTTACTACAGGCAGTCCTCACAACCATTCGTTTAGCGACTGTTCAAAAGTTACAATGGCACTGGAAAAAATGACTTATGGCTGTTTTTCACATTTTATGACCATTGCAGCATCCCCCCAACTGGCCACTGGCTCATATTTATGACGGTTGAAGGGTCATGTGATCACCTTTTGCGACTTTCTGTCAAGCAAAGACAATGGGGAAGCCAGATTTACTTAACAACTATGTCACTAACTGAACATCTGCAGTGATTCACTGTGGCAAGAAAGGCTATAAAGTGGGGGCAAAACTCACTTAACAACTCACTTAGTAACAGAAATTTTGGGCTCAGTTGTGGTCATAAGTCGAGGATTGCCGGTACAGAAAATGGAATGGTTAAAGGTTCATGCCTGAAAAATTATATATTGACTATTAGGGAAAAGTAATATTTCGAATGCATTCATGCAGACATACCTGTGGTTACTGTCAGGATGGCGTGAGTTTCTGAGCCATTGGATAAGCGACAGATGTAAATCCCTGAATCGCTCATGATGAGATTCTTAAGGATTAGTAATTGTGGAGGCTGGTATATCAGGCGGTGGTTGAACCGAAGAGGAATTACTTCATTCCTGGTGGGATTCCAGTTTATCTCCACTCTCTCTGTGCTGGTGTTCGCACATTTGGGATTCAGAGGGAGCCAAAACAAGTGTGTGTGATAGCCCACAGCTTCACAGGGAAAGGAGGCCTCCTCCCCAGGTTTATGAGTGAGCTTTTTCACCAAGATTGCTGATGGAGAAGACAAGCAGAAGTTAACCACCTCTCAGCCAAACGCTGCTTCCTACCCTACTTTTAAGAATCCTACTCACAAGAAACCATTCTCTTGATTCTTCTTGTAAGCGGTTTTTGCCCAACTTTGTGGTGCCCAGATGTAGTGGGCCACACACTTCCCATCATTCCCAAATAGTTCGGGATAATGGGCATTGTAATTTATCTTGTGGATGCTGAGATACCTGTGGTTTTTTTTTTTTTTGAGGTATCTGACTCTCGTGCCCTTGAACACACAGGCTAATCTTTCACATACGCAAATCCTAAACGTGCACCCACAGAAAAATTTGTCTTCCCATTTAAACCCACAAATGAAAGAGAGGTCACTAAAAATAAGAGAAGTCTTTCGCCTCACCCCACTTCTTCATCTCCCAGCTCCAAGATGGCCCCTCGGTGTTTTTTTGTTACCTTGCCCTTTCCTCAGAAGGATTATTTCCACCAATACATTCAGGAGACAAAACTTCATATTTGCACCCCGCTTGGATGTTTTGCAATGCCTTCTACCATCGTTAATTCCACTCAAGAAAAAGAGGGAAGCATTTTTGAACAAGAGGCCAAAATTAGCCCTCGGAAAAGGTTATCGCTTCTTTGTGGTGGTTTGGTTTTCCTCTGTGAGTCAAAGGAGGAACACTATTTTATCATCTCCAGCCAGCCACAGTGTGTGGTTTCAGCCTTGGGACGGGGAAGGCCAGGCTGTCTCATGGACAGCCAAATTATTTTTGTTCATGTTCATCTCACACCAAGGCTGATGGAAACCAAGGAGGAACATTGCCCGGGACCCATAACTTACCTATTGCCTTAAAATACGACTGCTATTCCTGAAAACAACACAAAACGAAGCAAAAACAAAAACAGGAAAAAAAACAAGTATCAGCTCAGGGAATTAACAGTACTCATTTTGCAATTGCTAATTAACTAAAATGCTTCTTAGAATCATGGAACCACGAAGTTGGAGGCATCTTGGAGGTCTTCTAATCCAACCCACTTCCCAAGGCAGGAAGCCTTAAACCATCTTTTTGCTTGAAAACTTCCAGGGACGGAGAGCCCACAATTCCTGGAGGAAAAGCACCTCAATTTATTTATTTATTTAGAAAATTTATATGGCCGCCCATTCACTCTCAGTGACTCTGGGCGGCTTACAAAAAATTACACAGTTCAATTCTGAACAATGGTGACATATTAGAAATAAGCCTTTATTCCAAGCCCAAGAAAGGAGAGCAGTGAAACTTTTATCCAGGGTGGGGGAACCTGAGAGTACACTCCACTGTACAGGTAGTCCTTGACTTACAACCATTCGTTTAGTGACTTTGAAGTTAGGACGATGCTGAGAAAAGTAATTTATGAATGGTCCTAGCTCTAAAGTTGTCACAACATCCCTGCAGTCACTTGATTGTGACTCAGGCCCTTAGCAACTGTTAAGCATATGTTGCAGTGTCTTGGGGGTCATGTGATCACCATTTGCGACTTTCCCAGCTGACCTCTGACAAGCAAAGTCAATGGGGGGTGAAAGCTGGATTTACTTACCAACCTCATGATTTACTTAATGTCCGTGGCAAAAAAGATAGTAAAATCAGGCATGGTCATGTGATGACTTACTTAATGACTGCATTGCTTAGCGACAGAAGTTTCCAGTTGTAGTTGTAAGTCAAGGACTATCTGTAGAGCATACCTAAGGTACATTATGGTCTTCTCCGACCACCAAGCTTCTTCAGCTTTTCTAAAGTTGAAAATTGCCAGCCATTTCCCCGATGTTCAGTCCAAAATAAATAAATAAAATAAACCCCTACAACAAATCAAGAAAAAAAAGGGGGGGGGCTGAGAAGAAGGAAAACAAAAGAAGCTCGAGTATGAATGCTGCAAAGTTATTATCTTTTTAACCAGCTTACTCTTAGCAATGCGATGCATTTAATTGTTCTTTAATAGTTAGCAGATCTTTATACAAGTAGTCCTCGACTTACAAGTTTGTTTAGTGACCAAAGTTACAATGGCATTGAAAAAAGTGACTTATGACCTTTTTCACACTTATGACCGTTGCAGCACCCCATGGTCATGTGATCAAAATTTGGATGCTTAGCAACTAGTATTTATGAGGTTTTCAGTGTCCTGGGGTCATGTCAATGGGGAAGCCAGATTCGCTTAGCAACCGTGTTACTAACTTAACAACTGCAGTGGTTCACTTAACAACTGTGGCAAGAAAAGTTGTAAAATGGGACAAAACTCACTTAACAATTCATCTTGCCTTCAGAAATGTGTGAGACCTTGTCGGAAGACTCCATCAACAGTTTCTTCTTCTTGTCTATGGAGATTCTCAGTCATCCAGGTCATGGCTGCCCCAAAGGTGTTTTTTCAAAAGACAACTGGACTTTGTTTTTCCTTGAAGACATTCCTTTAAGATGTGAGCTACAAATATTCTCCTTTATTAAGGCCTCAATCTTGGTAACTTTAAGATGTGTGGACTTCAACTCCCAGAATTCCACTGCCACCCATGCTGGAGGAGGAATTCTGGGAGCTGATGTCCACACATCTTAAAGTTGCCGAGGTTGAGAAGCCCTAATAAAGGAGAATATTTATAGTTCAGGGTTGACCTGATGGGTCCTCTCTGAGCTTGGTTGTTTTCTTGCAAGTGGGGACGTTTCATTACCCAGACTAGGTAACATCATCAGTGCTAGTAAGGAGTGCGGTTTGCTGCCAGTTTATATTCTATTGGATTGTCAGTGTTGGTGGGGGTGGCCTTAGAGATTCTTTGGTTGGGCCTTTTACTATTGGTTTGTGTGGCAGTTCCTTGATTGGGGCATTGTTAGATTGTTGGTCTGATGTTAATCCTGGAGTTAATCTATGTATTTTCCAAAGCGCCTGAAGGCAGGACAAGAAGCAACGGATGGAAACTAACCAAAGACAGAAGCAACCTAGAATTAAGGAGAAACTTCCTGACAGTTAGAACAATTAACCAGTGGAACAACCTGCCTCCAGAAGCGGTGAATGCTCCAACACTGGAAGTTTTAAAGAAGAGACTGGACAGCCATTTTTCCGAAATGGTATAGGGTTTCCTGCCTGAGCAGGGGGTTGGACTAGATGACCTCCAAGGTCCCTTCCAACTTTACTATTATTATTATTTTGGTCTTCTTGTTCCCCCTTTGCTTTGTTGATTGTCTTTTGCATAGTCTGATTTGTTAAGAGTGCCAGGCTTCTAGAAATTCCCTAGTGATTTTGAACTTGGCTAGGTTTCGGACGGTCACAATTTCCCAATTGAAACTATGGGAAACTATTGAGAAGCTCTATTCTAAACTAAGAAATTAAGAAAAAAATAGCAACAGAGTCCTCTTGACCCAATGGGCAGGTCAATACTTTGTATTCCCAATTCCCCCCCCCCCCTCATTTAGTTTTGAGGATTAGGGTTAGGGTAAAAACTCATGAGGATATTTATTAGCCTTTCTTAAATATTTATCTGTATACTTCCTGCTTACTCTATTCTTGCTTCCTGCGTGAATTCTTGCTTCCCCCCCTCTGTTTCTTCAGCTAGTCAGATGCTCTCTGCCCTTTTCATTTCTAAACATTCTTCAGGATAGTTAAAGGCTATTTGTGTACTGAAATATTCCACCCGAGGCAAACAGCTCACCCACTAACAGGAGGACCACACAGCATGGAAGTCCTATCAATCTGGAGGTTATTGCTTTTCCAATATCTATCTGTGAAGAGGCAGTAAAGACGTCCTCTAGCTGAATTTGATTCCTAGAGAGGATGGGATACTTGCATGCTGTCTCTTTGGAAACATCAAGGAAGTAGTATCCCGCAGCCTCCCTTTTTTTCCCCCCAGCCAAAATTCCAGCCCTGTAATTCCAGTTTCCAACCCAGATCGAATCCGCTTAGTTTCCAACAGCAGACAAGGCCAGCAGAGGGCCTGCAGCTCCTGAGACCAGAGAGTCAGGAAATATAAAAAATACCATCTTTATTGTGAACCCATACGATAAGACGTGAGGGTTGGTGGCCAGATGATCAATATTACAGGGCAGAGAAGCAGATTTACAGCATAGGGGAGGGACAGTGATGGCTGCTGCTGACGCACACACACACACATACACACACACACACACACGCGGGTGTATGCACGCACAAGAAAGGTAGAGGCGGAAGGGACGTCAGAACCAGAAGCCGTGAGTGCAGGAGAAGCAGGGGAGGTGGTGACGGTGGGGATGGTGAGGGTGGTGGAGAATGCTATAAGTTCCATGGAAGATGAAATTCTTGGGGTGGAAGTGGAGTGCAGTGTGTCGCTTCAAAATTTTGCAGGTGCTTCCGTGCCTGTGGAATGAAAAAAAAAAAAAGTTACATTGGGGGAACCCAACTGGTAGCTTCTGGGCCATCTCTGCTCTCCAAGGCCTAAAAAGTAGCCATCAAATTGCCTTTTTTTTTTTTTAATGCAGAAGTCTTCAAACGTGGCTCTTTTATGACTTGTGGACTTCAACTCCCAGAATTCCTCAGCCAGGCATGCTGGCTGAGGAATTCTGGGAGTTGAAGTCCACAAGTCATAAAAGGGCCAGGTTTGAAGACCCCTGTTTTAATGGGACCATAAAATAAAGCCTTTAAATACACTGGAAAAGTAGCAACAACTGCCACTGATCGGATGGGCCCAGTAGGTTTTCTTGTCCATAATGCCATCATCAGGATGAGAATGGGTTGAGCAAACTGTGGAGCTAATGTACTGAACTCGAAGAAACAGATTGTCAATTACTGTCAGATTTTCAATACAGGCAGTCCTAGACTTACAAACAGTTCATTTAGTGACTGTTCAAAGTTACAACGGCACTGAATTGACTTAGGACTGTTTTTCACACTTACGACCGTTGCAGTATCTCCATGGTCACGTGATCAAAACTCAGATGCTTGGCAACTTGGCTCATATTTATGACGGATGCAGAGTCCCAGAGTCATCTGATCACCTTTTACAACCTTTTGACAAGCAAAGTCAATGGGGGAGCCAGATTCACTTAACAATGGTGGCAAGAAAAGTTCGTAAAATGGGGCCAGGTGTACTTAACAAATGTCTCGCTTAGCAACTGAAATTTTGGGCTCAATTGTGGTTGTAAGTCGAGGACTACCTGTATTCCCTTTCCCTCAGGATAATTCCGGTGTTTCTTGATGGCAGTGACTCCAAATACTTCGCTTCAGTTGTTGCTGAGCGTGTGCATGCACAAAATGGAGTCAATCCTAAGGGCATTACAGCAGTCTTGTGAAACCTACCTGGTTGGACAGGGAAATGGTGGATGAAAGGGGGGTGACATGCTGGAACGATGGGAGTGTGGGGAGCAGAATATGTGAGTGCAGGCTAGGAGAACTCACCAGGAATAGTGCAAGTTGTCGTCTCCCGTCTAGCGTCATGTCTTCACCTGGTTTGAAAACAATAATGAGGTGGGCTGAGAAGGTGCTAACAGGGAGGCAAGATGCAACAGAACCTCTGTTCAGTCAATTTGGGTTTAAAAATGCTGTTTAAAGCCCGAAGCCAAGTTGGTGGCCATCAATGCCCAGAAAAATGGTAGAACTTTGATCACAACATCGTAGCAACCAACCTGCATTTGATCATAGCCACAATCACAGTTACCAACTTGACTTTTTTCACTACACTCTGCAGATATCCTGTCTTCCTATTGAGTGGACAAAACTGCTTTTATTGCCACCTCTCCTGTGTTCCTAAGAAGTCCAATGACAGTTGAGGATTGCTAAATCATGTCACAGGGGGTCACTTCTAAGATATATTACAGCAGGGGTCCCCAACCTTGGGGTTGCGGCCCACTACCAGGCCGCAGCCTGTTCAAAACTGGGCCATGGGATAAATGGGCAAGCGTGTGTGTGTGAAGCTCCACTCGCGTGAGCGGAGGGTGCTTGCTCTCATGTGTGAAGCTCCACTCGTGCAAATGGAGCTTTGCGTGTGAGCATAAGCGACCTCCGCTCGTACGAGTGGAGCTTTGCACATGAACGCAGGTTGCCTGCTGCTCGCTCTGCTTCATTTGCACGGAGGGCATGCGCGCGCCTGCACCTGCCACTCACTCCACCCCACCCCCCTGCCCACTGGGAGGGGCTGGAATAGTTGCAGACCACTGCATTACAGTACAGTCAAAGCAATAAATACTTGACCTTGCCGATGGGTACCTTTTGCATCTCCACACCAATCAGATGATAGTTCCACAAATTCCATTTTCCCCATTGGCTGGTCTGGTTTGAAATGCAGTCGTCATTATTGGTCTACTCAGTTAAAAGTAGTTGTGGGAGTGCAGTATATCACTAGCTAATTCCCGTGCCAGTAAGCCAGGGCCAACATTATTGGTCAATGTTTCCTGTCTTCAAATTCAATTGGCCAACCTGGGTTGCACATTCTTAAGATTTCCTCCAACCAAGACGAGACTGACTTGTGGCAATTCCATGAGCTGGTTTCATGGCACGCCTAGTTTTCTGCTCTTTGTGTTTCTCACACTGAACTCACCCACAGACCAGGGAAATTCATCATTGTCTTTGGCTTGGTACGACTTCAGTACAGACAAACACCAGTCATCTTCTACTTCATAGTGGCTATAAATGGAGGCTGCAATGACAAGGAGTTGGTCTAAGTCAGCGGTTCTCAAGCTATGGGTCGCGACCCCATTTGGGGTCGATCGACCATTTCACGGGGGTCGCCAAGCAAGGCTGTCCACCATTTTTTTTCCCCCTTTTCCAGCGGGTGCCTTACCTCCCTTGGGCTGGGCCAGCTGGTGGTCGGCCTGCTCCGTCTCTGCCGCTTGCCAGCTACGCCTCGGCCGGCGCAGGGGGCGGAACCACGCATGCGCGGCGCTCCCGGGCAGGGAAAGTCCTCGACTTACGACCAGTTGGGTAGTCCTCGACTTATGACCGGTTTAGTCCTCGACTTACGACCGGTTGGGGGTCGCGGCATTAAAAAGGTTGAGAACCACTGGTCTAAGTAGTGCCCTCTGGCTTGAATGGCAGGGAGATGCAAAGGTGGGGCACTGCTCTGATTGCAAGGGCTTCCTTTCCTTTCCTTTCCTTTCCTTTCCTCTTTCTTCTTTCCCATCTCCTTTCCTTCTTTCTTTTGTCCATCCATTCATTCATCCATCCACCCCCCCCCCTCCATCCTAGACAAAGTGACTCTGGACATCATATAATAAAACCAACCATTAAAACATTCTACAGCGCTGCATCTGGAGATATATTTTGGGAAGATGTCTTGTAGTTCTCTTGCATGAATTACAGCAGGGGGTGTCAAACTCAATTTCATTGAGGGCCGCATCAGCATTGCAGTTGCCCTTAGGGGGCCGGATGGGTGTGGCCAGGGTGGGTGCGACCTATTGGGTGGGCGTGGATGGAGAGGGTGTGGCCTACTGGGTGCGCATTGCCAGCTCTATATCGTTCGCATCAAGGGTGCCTGTGGGGGCCTGGGCAGGAGTGTGACAGATCTGAGGGTCTCTGGCAGAAGGGGGTGGGACCGGGGCAAGGGCCAAGGCATGCACCCAGGGGGTGGGGCCAATGCAGCAGGGGCTGGTTCCTCACTGTTTCTGGACAATCTTGTGGAGCTAAGACTGAATGTGTTGCAGCATAGATGGCCACCACAAAATTGTACATTGGCTCCCAGCCGGCCTGGGCCAGGGCCAAGGCAGAGGGAGCCGTTCCCTCACTGTTTCCAGGATGGCTTCACGGGCCACATGAAACCACTTCGCGGGCCGCATTCGGCCCCTGTGCCTTGTGTTTGACATGTTTACATTAGAGGTTTTATTTGAGTAGCATCACAGCAACATTCCAATTTTAATTCTGCCTTTCATCTTTGGAATAGATCTTCTTCTGACATTTCTAACCCTTTCTGTTGAGTAACCAATGCCTGTTCCTGAAACTGTCTTGTGTTGGGACCAAGAATTCCTTCACAAGGTGGTTAATATGAATCATCCAAACCTACAACAGCTCTGGCACCTGTCAAGACAAGCCTCATCATGTCACCCATCTGGGGGTTTAGGTTTAGGTTTTGACCATATTTACCTTCTTCCATGGGTGTAGAAGCTTCCAACCATTCCCGGACAATTCTGATGCCTTCTTCAGTCATGATTTTGGGATACCTAGGGCAGGTGGCAGTTGTTGAGATAAAATCCTGTCAGCTTCCAACCCAGACAAAAATCTACAGGTAGTCCTCGACTTACAACAGTTCGCTTAGTGACCGTTCAAAGTTACAAGGGCCCTGAAAATTTTGACTTATGATCATTTTTCACACGACCTTTGCAGCATCGCCATGGTCACGTGATCAAAATTCAGATGCTTGGCAACCAACTCATATTTATGACGCTTGCAATGTCTTGGGGATCGTGTGATCAGCTTTTGTGACCTTCTGACAAGCAAAAGTCAATGGGGAAGCCAGATTCATATAACAACCGGGTTACTAACTTAAAACTGTAGTGATTTGCTTAACAAATGGGGGCAAGGAAGGTCGTAAAATGGGGCCAAACTCACTTAACTAATGTCTCATTTAACAACAGAAATGTTGGGCTCAATGGTGGTCGCAAATCGAGGACTACCTGCATTTATAAACCTTTCCTCAAAGCGGTCAACTAATATGTTCAGTTCTACACAAACCTATTTTTGTGGCCTCTGGATTCTCCACCCTCAAGCATTGGATTTTAGTGGCATTCTTGCTGAAAACCGACAAGTGTGTTTTCCTGACATATTGGGTGGAAAACACACGAAAATGTCGCCTATTCCTGAAAACTGATTTTGCTAGGAAAAATCTGGCAGATGAGATGCAATATAATCGGAGTTATTAATTGGGAACGTTTGGTTCTCTATCTATTTTCTATTTACCTGTGCTGTAATAACTTCAGCAGTAAGTCATTCCCTCTGTTAGACATTATATCTTCTGGAACCCTAGAAGGTCAGAAAAAAAAGGAGAGTTAATGCCATGGATCTTCCCTACTCTAAACGGCTACTATTACATGAAAGCTATGTTTATTTACTGCCCCAACCAAGTTGGCAAGGCTGGGTGGACATCTGGGCAATTTTCCTTGGTTTCTATTTTACTCACGTGGTGGTGATGATCTCATCTTTGGTTCTGCGGACCAGCAACACGGGACCCTGATACCTGAAGAGGAGGCCACAGGGAGACTTGTTTGAATACGGAGGTAAGCCAGGACATTTCATATGAACTTGCTACGGACATTGTTCTACTTCCACATTCATGTTGGAAGCAGCTACCAAGGCACTTCCGGGTTGAAAGGATTAGCCCAGTGGTTCTCAACCTTTTTAATGCCGTGACCCCAACCGGTAATAAGTCGAGGACTAAACCGGCCGTAAGTCGAGGACTAAACCGGTCGTAAGTCGAGGACTAAACCGGTCGTAAGTTGAGGACTAAACCGGTCGTAAGTCGAGGACTTTCCTTGCCCGGGAGCGCCGCGCATGTGTGGTTCCGCCCCCTGCGCCGGCCGAGGCGTAGCTGGCAAGCGGCAGAGACGGAGCAGGCCGACCACCAGCTGGCCCAGCTCAAGGGAGGTAAGGCACCCGCCGGAAAAGGGGAAAAAAAAATGGCGGACAGCCTTGCTTGGCGACCCCCGTGAAATGGTCGATCGACCCCAAATGGGGTCCCGACCCACAGGTTGAGAACCGTTGGATTAGCCGGTGACATCACTGTTGCCCAGGCGACGCCTGAGGGGGCTCTTTTCATGTCCCCGTTATGGTTGCATATCAACGCCATATCACCCCGTTCTAAGCCAGAAGCTTTAATTTCTGACTAACCTGCTTGAAAACTGACAGTTGCCTGCTTCAGACAAAATGGAGAATTACCTGTTTCATTTTAGCATACTTGGAAGGGAAGAGCAAAGGGACAATACAGGGGGTTCTGCAAAATACAGGTAGTCCTCGACTTACGACCACAATTGAGCCCAAAATTTCTGTTGTTAAGTGAGACGTTTGTTGTGAGTTTTGCCCCATTTTATGACCTTTCTTGCCACAGTTGTTAAGTGAATCACTGCAACTGGTAAGATGGTAACCCGGTTCTCAAGTGAATCTGGCTTCCCCATTGACTTTGCTTGTCAGAAAGGTTGCAAAATGGGATCACATGACCTTGGGACCCAACAACGGTCACAAGTATGAATCAGTTGCCAAGCATCTGAATTTTAATTTCACGATCATGGGGATGCTGGAAAGGTTGTAACTGTGAAAAGCGGTCGTAAGTCGCATTTTTCCAGTGCCGTTGTAACTTGGAATGGTCACTAAATGAACTGTTGTAAATTGAGATCTACCTGTATTTTGCTTCAAAAGGTTTCAAGCAGGGAGTTTTAAGGGGGAAACTCGCCGCTTGGAAGAATGGTAAATATCAGAAGCTGAAAAGTCAAAAGGGCAAAAAGAACTAGGAAGAACTTTCCATGGTAAGAAGACAGACTTGAACACTGGGCACTATCTAACAAAATGAATTTCAATGGTGAAAAAAGCAAGGTTCTACATT
Organism: Protobothrops mucrosquamatus; assembly: GCF_001527695.2. NCBI lineage: Eukaryota > Metazoa > Chordata > Lepidosauria > Squamata > Viperidae > Protobothrops > Protobothrops mucrosquamatus. The sequence continues at coordinate 393,717 of NW_015387733.1, read as the reverse complement.
TAGGCAAGAAAAACCAAATGCACAGGTATAGTATAGGGCAGGGCTTTTCAACCTTTTCAACCATTGTACCACTTTTAGGATATGGCAGTGTCCGAGTACCACCAGTCACCTAGCAAGGTGTCAAAAACTTGATGACCCCCCCCCAAAAAAGGAAAAAAGTGATAAAGTACAGGTAGTCCTCAACTTACAACAGTTCACTTAGTGACAGTTTGAAGTTACAATGGCACTGAACAAAGTGCCCCCCAAGCCACAGCTGAGCAAGACACCTGCCTGCCCGCCTAGCGGTGCTCTTCCTCCTGTCCGAGGTTTTCATTGTTGTGAGCATTTCTGTTGAGGATTGGCAGCGGGGGTGGGGTGGGCGGGTGTTTTGTTTTTATTCCCCCAGTTTGCTGGGTGGTTGCAGCAGGTTTTGGTCACTTCACAAATTCCCCTCCCCCGCTACCACTTTTCTAGAATGGTCACGTACCACCTGCCAGGTGCCAATGTACCACAGGTGGTACCCGTACCACTGGTTGAAACGCCCTGGTATAGGGGGTACCTTGCTCAATAGTAGTAACTGTGAGAGGGACCTCGGAGTCCTAGTGGACAATCAATTAAATATGAGCCAGCAGTGTGCTGCAGCTGCCAAAAAAGCCAACACAGTGCTGGGCTGCATTAACAGAGGGATAGAATCAAGATCACGTGAAGTGTTAATACCACTTTACAATGGCTTGGTAAGGCCACTGTCAAGTCTGCTAACATTGGATGTTATTGCTTGACATATGTGAAGAAGCAAACATATCTTATTTAGCCTACACATTGCTTCAAGAGCAAAAGCAGGCATTGCGGGCCAGATGAGGGGGGAGGAATGCCTGTGAATAGAACTACATTATCTTAGCATAGCTCAGCCAAGGTCAAAGCAGCAGCAGTCTGTAATAACAAAGATGAGATGAGAAGAACATTCACACCTCTATTTAATTGGAGCATATGATTGATGACTGTGAAAGGAGGGAGGGAGTTGTGCTTGTCGCGAGAGCTAGGATGGGGGGGTGTTTCAGTCTTTGGCTTTACTTCGTTCGTGCCGGATTATGTAACTCATTAAAGGATTCTTTAAGGTAATTATGCCTCAAAGTTCTTTGAAAAGTCACTTCTTTCGGAACCTGACAGCCACACTTGGAATACCGCGATGTAAAAAAAGATGTTGAGACTCTAGAAAGAGTACAGAGAAGAGCAACAAAGATGATTAGGGGACTGGAGGCAAAAGCATACAGTATAAGGAAAGGTTGATGGAATTGGGTATGTCTAGTTTAATGAAGAGAAGGACGAGAGAAGGACGAGGGGGGACGAGACCTAAGCATTTCCACCATGCTGTACTGACGTCTCTGTAACCTTAATAAATGCTTTTAGAAGAAAATATGCCTGAAAGTCCTTTTAAGTGTTTCGTTAATCAGACACATGACATCAGCAGTGTTCCGATATCTCAGGGGCTGCCACAAAGAAGAGGGAGTCAAGCTATTCTCCAAAGCGCCTGAAGGCAGGACAAGAAGCAACGGATGGAAACTAATCAAGGAGAGATGCAACTAAGGAGAAACTTCCTGACAGTTAGAACAATTAACCAGTGGAACAACCTGCCTCCAGAAGCGGTGAATGCTCCAACACTGGAAGTTTTTAAGAAGAGACTGGACAGCCATTTTTCCGAAATGGTACAGGGTTTCCTGCCTGAGCAGGGGGTTGGACTAATGACCTCCAAGGTCCCTTCCAACTTTATTCTTATTCTTATTCTTATTATTATGTTCTGATCTCTTCAATTCTGCATTCTCCACAGAACCCACTATAGAAAGTCTTTCTTTGTCTGGCATCTTCTAGATGAGGGGTGGGGAATGATGGCCCTTTTATGACTTGTGGACTTCAACTCCCAGAATTCCTGAGCTAGCCGTGGCTGGCTCAGGAATTCTGGGAGTTGAAGTCCACAAGTCCAGAACTGAATCTTTGCTATAATGAAATTAATTAATTGAAGTCCACAAGTCCAGAACTGAATCTTTGCTACAATGAAATTAATGGCTAATCTTCACTTCCACTTGCTACTGATAGGCAACAAAAGCAATGCCCCAATGGGCTATCTGGCCACTGGTCATTGGCTGGAGTGGTGGTCCAAAATAACCAAAGGATATTTTGTCTTTAAAAATTAGCCAGAAAAGGGCTGGCATCTTCTGACATTCTTTTGGCAATGGCTTTGCTCCGTGGGTGTTTCCTCCTCTGAGGGGCCTACCTGCAGAGCTGGTCTGCGTTGTTCAGGTTTAAGTGCTGTCTGACTGTCCGGGTGACCAAGCTCCCTGTGGAACAAAGAGGAGAACATTATATCACCTTTCTGCCCAGCAAGTTAAGTCTCTAACCCAAACCAATTTCACATAGCTTTTAAAATAAATTGCTCTCCACCGTCTCCAGCTAATCAGCTTAATCATTTTGAAATAATGGATTTTGTAAGGATCTCGCAGACAAGGGATGCAAAAGCTTCTACACCAGGGGTCCTCAAACCCGGCCGTTTTACGACTCATGGACTTCAAGGTACGCTGGCTGAGGAATTCTGGGAGTTGAAATCCATGAGTCATAAAATGGCCGAGTTTGAGGACCCGTGTTCTACACAATGCTTTCCACAATGGATCTTGACAAACACCAACAAAAAGTCTGCACGCAGCCCCAGTATACAGGTAGTCCTCGACTTACAACAATTGTTTAGTGACTGTTCAAAGTTACAATGGCATTGAAAAATGCAACTTATGACTGTTTTTCACAGTTACGATCTTTGCAGCATCCCCATGATCACGTGATCAAAATTCAGAGGCTTGGCAACTGACTCGTGTTTATGACCGCTGCAGTGTCCCAGGGTGATTGATCACCTTTTGCGACCTTCTGACAAGCAAAGTCAATACAGAAACCAGATTCATTTAACAACTGGGTTACTAACTTATCAGCTGCAGTGATTCACTTAACAACTGTGGCAAGAAAGGTCGTAAAAAAACTCACGTAACAAATGTCTCACTTAACAGAAATTTTGGGCTCAATTGTGGTCGTAAGTCGGGGACTATCTGCATTAAGTCGTGGATGCAAAGGGCTGGCACAAATTCAGCTAGTCCTTGGTTTACGACCACAACTGGGATCAAAATTTCCATTGCTAAGTGAGCCATACCCTATTTTACAACCTTTTTGCCACGGTTGTTAAGTGAATCACTGCAGTTCTTAAGTGAATCACGTGGTTGGTAAATGAACCCAGCTCCCCCAATTGATTACTTGTTGGAAGCCAGTTGGGAAGGTTGCAAATGGCAATCACATGACCCTGAGACACTGCAACTATCGTAAATATATGCTAGTTGCCAAGTATCTTGGATTTTGATCACGTGATCAAGGGGATAAATGTGAGGATTTATTTATTTTAATTGAGTTATTCACTCAATTTTTAGAGTTGCGCAACTCAGTGATTCCCGCGGCTTACAAGTCTAATATTGATCATAAGTCACTTTTTCAGTACCATTGTATCTTTGAATAGTCACTAAACAAATGGTTGTAAGTTGAGGATTACTTGCCTGAAGGATAATCCTTGCACAAAAGATGCCACCATTCAGCAGAAGAGCACAGAAATTGTAGGTAGGTAGCCTCAGGTCCAAACCCTGACACTACCAGTTAAAACAACGGTAGGTGAAAGTCTGCAACATTTACAGGTCTAGTAAGATCTCTCTCCTTAGCCCAAGATGGCAGACACTGCACCCTGCTCTCCCCCAATTTAATCTGTGCAACCACCACCACCCTGTGAATCTGGCTGGGCTAAGAGTGAGCAATGGCCCAAAGTCATCCAGTAAGAACAGACATCAACCTGGGTCTCCTTGGTCCTATCCTATCACCTGCACCACGACTACATCACAATGACTCTCTGGCAGTTTGTATAGGGAGCATGGAAGGAGACAGAACAAGCTGTAAAAATAACAGATGTTGTCTGTCTTCCATCAAGTTCCTTTTAAGTCAGTGGGCCTTACCCCTAAACCAGGGGTAGGCAATCTTGGCTCTTTTATAAACTTGTGGACTTTACCTCCCAGAATTCCTGAGCCAGCCCTGCCCTAAACGAACATGCAGCCTTAACTTGGCAGTTCACGATTCTGGACTCCCTGGCTGAATGCTTATCTGCTCAACCTGTACATTTGTAAACAAATGTATTACGAGAACACTGTGTATCTCAGTGGCCGTTGCCATCGAAGGGAAAATCCTGTCGAGAATCTAACCGACACCAGTTGTGAAACACACAAACGAGAAACAAGGCCGAGCAGTGACGTTTACACATCCACCAACCTCCATCGTGGTTAAAGCAGAAGACAGGAAAAGAAAAAAATGAAAGAATTCCAAACTAAACCATTTCTAAACATAGCAGCTACTCAGGGCTGGGGATTTCATAGCTCCATGACGTCTACAACATAATACACTGATTGATAGCAATGTTGTAAAACCGGAATTTCAACCTACAAGCTGATATCAAAGTGACAGGATAATAAAACACTCCCAAGATGACAAGGGAAGGGAACCAAACACAGTCCACCAGGGGGAAAGAGAACTAACTTAGTGGTTAAAAGGAAGAAGTTGGTTCAGCTCTAATCGACCAAGTTTTTTTTTTTTTTTTAACCTGTCTCATGGACTGAACCATTTAAAAGTCTGGGAAACAGATTCAAAACAGGTGAAACCACTGGACCCTAAAGAAGGGTTCATTTCTTGTTCTTCCCCTTACTCCAGCTTTCCGGCATGACCTTGAGAGCGAGCGGCACGAGGTCATCAAAGGAAGCATCCAGGATGACGGCACTGACATCAGGGTAAAACATGGCTGCCCAAGTGGCTGTTGGGTGCAAGGAGGAAGAAAAAAATCATTATTTAGGGAGAGATGGAACCCAAACAGGCAAATCATGAAATCATAAACAAGTAGGACATCTGTGTTCCTCTACCTGCCTTTCTCACCACTGAAAATGTTTCTAAGAGAGAATCAGATACTGTAGTCCAGAATCATCTGGAATGTTATAGATTGCCACCCGCTGCTATAAAATCACCCGCTCCCACCCCACTATCAGCTTCCTCCCAAATACTTCAATTGTTCCGCCTTGAATTGATCTCATGTCCCCTCAAAATTGCATCATTTCAAACTCTAATCTCTTTATGTTCATTACAGGGCCACCAAGTATGACGAACCTTGTTTCCATTAATACATAACAGGGGCAATCAGTGGGTTGAACATGGTTACTATAGGAAAGGATTCTGTTTGGATATTTCATCTAGGGCACCAAATCCTTTTCCAGATACGTGAACTTGGCAATGCAAATTCTGTATGCCTCAAGATGGGCACCTCCTAAAATCCAAGGTGTCTAACTTTAGTTCAGGCTGAAAGCCACACTTGGCCTTGGGGTTTCACACCAAGGACAGCATTGCCACTGTAGAAATATAGGAGATGACTTCGACAGAGAGAGGGAAGATCTGTTGTCAAGGCAACAAACACATAAAGTCTAATCTACCCTTGTAAGGATGACATTGACAAATAAAGGGGAGGCTAAGACTGAGAAAGGGGTTGAGATAGAATGAAACAATCATTTAAATACAAATCAAAGTTGAATGAAATCTGTATTAAATTAATCACTGTTAATATTAACCCCCCCCCCCAGTCTATTATTTTACTCCTTTTCGTTTACTAAAATGACAACATGGTGGCAATGTCTGAGGGGCTTGGGACTATACCTAAGGCTTATAGGAAGCACTAGGTAGTCTGTCCAAGAAAGATACAACTTGTTCCACCTAATCCCAATTGTTGACAGATTTTATTTTCCTGGGCTCCAAGATCACCTCAGATAGGGTCTGGAGCCAAGAAATTAAAAGACGCTTGCTCCTGGGGAGGAAAGCTATGGCAAATCTAGACAGCATACTAAAAAGCAGAGACATCACCCTGCCAACAAAAGTGCGTATAGTCAAGGCCATGGTTTTCCCAGTTGCAATGTATGGCTGTGAAAGTTGGACCATAAGAAAGGCTGAGTGACAAAGAATTGAGGCCTTTGAACTATGGTGCTGGAGAAGACTCCTGCGAGTCCCTTGGATTGCAAGTCGTTCAAACCAGTCAGTCCTAGATGAAATCAACCCTGACTACTCTTTAGAAGGCCAGATCCTGAAGTTGAAACTCAAGGACTTTGGCCACCTAATGAGAAGGAAGGACTCACTGGAGAAGAGCCTAATGCTGGGAAAGATGGAGGGCAAGAGAAGAAGGGGATGACAGAGAATGAGGTGGCTGGATGGAGTCATGGAAGCAGTAGGCGTGAGCTTAAATGGACTCCAGAAGATGGTAGAGGACAGGAAGACCTGGAGGAACGTTGTCCATGGGGTCGCGATGGGTCGGACACGACTTCGCAATTATTAACAACAACAACATCCCACTCTGGTTTGCCAATACTCCCCCTCCAGTGTTTCTCAACACTGGCAATTTCAATGTGTAGACTTCAACTCCCAGAATGCTGGCAGGGGAATTCTGGGAGTTCAAATCCACATATTTTAAAGTTGCCAAGGTTGAGAAATACTGCCTCCCTCTTTCCAACATCTCCCTTCTGCTAGGAGTTGCTAGTTCCTTCTCAGCCATTTTATGTGATACCTGTGAAGCCCCCAATGGACCAGGCATAGAGGATAATGTCTTCAGGAAGGAAGCCCAAGCGGTGGATGGCGTATTGCATCACCACATCCATGGCGTTGGCCTCATTCTGTGGCAGTGGCACTCCCTGGAGACATGTGGGGAAAACAATTAACGCAAAGCTGCTGGGAGTAGGGAGACCAGGCCTGAGGGAAAAGACTAGGACAGTGGTGGCGAACCTATGGCACGCGTGCCAGAGGCGGCACTCAGAGCTCTCTCTGTGGGCACGCACGTCATGCCCCGGAGATGGCAACTGTCCCTCTTCAACCAGCTGCCCGCTAACTTGCTGAGGTCCCACATGGCCGGATGCATCCCAGCACCCATGCGCTCGCTGGCCTCTGTGTGCAGGGGCCGATGGTGTCAGGCAGCAGCTGCCCCAGCCCCTGCCTCGCCTCATCCCACAGGACGAGCCTCCTGCCCACCGCCCCACCTGCCAGAGACCCCCTGGATCTCCCCCAACCCTGCCCGGCTCCCACAGGCATCCCTCCTCACAAGCAACATCGAGGTGATCACGCCCACCTTGGCCACACCCACCCAATCTGCCATGACCACCACAGCCACACCCACCCAGTGCGCCATGCCCACCTGGCACCCGGTGATAAATAAGTGGGTTTTGGGTTGCAGTTTGGGCACTCGGTCTCTAAAAGGTTCGCCATCACTGGACTAGGATTTTCCTCTCTTCTTTTTTCTTTTCTTTTCTATGAAAATCCCTTCCCAAAAACCTTGCTTGTCATTCTCAGCCCACCCAGTTTTGCCCTTACAAAAACTAGGACATAAATCCACACATAGGAACAGGATAATGCTACTGCATAGCCGTACTCTAGGGAAAAAAACCCTAACATTTTCCAGAATGTGTGTGCATGCCCAAAATGAGGAAAAACATTATTTCTAGCTATATGTAAACCACTGAAATAATCTGATCAGTTCCTCTTCTGTAGAAGGACAAAGAATAAATATTGGGCATTATAACAGAATACCAGAGTTGGAAGGGACCTTGGAGGTCTTCTAGTCCAACTCCCTGATCAAGCAGGAAGCCCTATACCCTTTCAGACAAATGGCTGTCCAGTCTCTTCTTGAAAACTACCAGTGTTGGAGCATTCACAACTTCTGGAGGCAGGTTGTTCCGCTGATTTATTGTTCTCACAGTCAGGAATTTCTCCTTAGTTCTAGGATGATTCTCTCCTTGATTAGTTTCCATTTATTGCTTCTTATCCTACCCTCAGGTGCTTCGGAGAACAGGTTGACCCCTTCTTCTACATTATATATTGTAGGTTTCTAGATTTCTCAGATAAAAATGCTTGATTTCATTTCCCTGGATTTTAGCATTTGTTAAATGTCAGTATTTAGTATTTAAGGGCTCTCAACCTTTCTTGTCCTCTATAAGCCCGAGTGAATCTCTTTAAAGATAAATATTCTTGGGTTTTCCAATTAGAGATCAACAATTACTATTATTAAGCTTCTTCAAAGAGGAAGCAAAAGATATTCAGGGCAGAACAGACAGCAATGGGAAATTGAATTACTCACATTTACTTCATGTAAATAGCAGGCCTCTACCTGCTTCCTTCTTTTAAAGGCTTTCAAAAAAGACCATTGTTTCAGCCTAGCAAATAATACTTTTACATTTTTTTTGATCCAAGTATTAATTGGTTTGGTTTATTAACTCATTGGTCTGCAATACAGCCAATATGTTACTGAATGGACAGGTCTAGATCAGATTTCTTAAGAGACTAGTTACTGGAGAACTCAAAAATAATCTGAGATAAATCTCAGAGATAACTTACCGTGCTGCCTGCAAACCCAGGATGATTCCATCCCAGCACAGAATATCCAGCTATAAGACAGAAGGAAAAAAATCAGCTGGAAAGGAAAGATCAGTGATAACTAGAATCCCAGCCACAACAAAAAAAAGAACCATCAATCAATCAGAATGGAGCTGGGAAGGACCTTGGAGATCTTCTAGTCCAACCCCCTGCTCAAGCAGGAGATGAAGGAGAAAAGGAGCCATCTAGGGTTAAAAAAAAAAAAAAAGCAGGATCCTTACACAACATCAACTCTACCTGGTCCTAAAGCAGCTATAATGATTTTGCAACTATAGAGACAGTCCTTGACTTATGACCATAATTGAGTCTGGAATTATGGTCATAAATTGTGGCAGTCATTAAGCGGATCAGCATGTTGTGGCCATGCCTGATTTTACAACTTCTGTTGCAGTGGTTGTTAAGCGAAAATTGCAGTTGTGATGCAAGCCTGTTTTCTTCAATGGGCCTTTTTTTTTTTTTTTTGGGCCAGAAATGGGAAGTAAATGGAGAAAATCACATTCACATGACTGCAGGATGCTGTAAACAGCCGTTAATGTGAGCCGGTTGCCAAGCGCCCCAAATGCAATCACTGGAACTCTGCAGCTGGGTTGTAAGTAGCTCATGGGAGGTCTGTTGTAACTTTGAATGATTGCTAAGCGACTGCTCATTAAGCAAGGACTACCTGTAATTTCCAAAGTACTGTATGAAGATTTGCGCTGAACATGATTTAGGAACTCCCCGCCCAGAAAGGCATGATGGAAGAGGGATTCCCAACCCCTGGACAGTTGCCCATTACTGGGCTGTGGCCTATTTCCAACTGGGCTGTACGAGTGGCAGGCTGGCATGCATACACAAACTGTGCACAGCTCAATTTGCTTGAGTGGCAGGCTGGTGCGCATGTGCACACATCTCGACTTGCGGTCGAGCTGTGTGTGCATGCAGGTGTGCGCTGGCCCACCGCTTGTGTGAGTTGAGCTGCGCATGCATGTGCACACACTGGCCTGCTGATCGCACAACCCGGTTTCCTTCCCCCCCAGCCAGGGCGCTAAGCAGCAAAGGGTGGGGACCGTTGCAATAAAACATGTCTCCATCACTCCCTTACTTCAGTTCAGGAAATCCAGACAGGAGCTCAACGTATAAAACACATGGTTGACCATGCAAGCATATACTGTGTTTGCCCTGAAAATTATATTAATTTTTGCTCCACAAGACACATTAGGGCTTATTTTCCGGTTAGGTCTTATTTTCGGGGAAATACGGTACTAAATGCGTCCATCTGGCTGACAATCTTAACTGGGGCTTATTTGGGGGATGGGGCTTATATTACAAGCGTCCTGAAAAATCATGCTAGGGCTTATTTTCTGATTGGATCTTGTCATGTCTCCGTCCGAGCCTGACTCTGAGGACGATATGGAGTTCCCTGTTGAGGCCCAGGAGGGGGTGTCTGTGGCTTCAGAGGACTGTGGGGAGGAACAGGCTGAAGCAGGCCAGGGCCCTTCAAGTTTGGAACAGGGAAGGCAGAGCTCAGGCGAGGAGCAAGGCCCCTCCCCACCAGATCCCAGAGCAAGGAGAGCAGAGAGGAGGAGGGAACAACAGAGGCAGGCTCACTTGCTGGGGAGGAGAGCGTCACGCCCCACTCCACAAGGCACACCTGGGAAGTAGGTATTTAAGGAGACGCTGTGGGGTGGGGCATTTGCCGGGAACAAACGTGAACTCTTGTGATGTGAGCTCTTGTATCTGGACTCTTTGTATTTTGGATCAAGTTTGTTTCCTGCTGAGTTTTCCTTGCTGTCCTCAGTTTTGCAGTTTGCAGGTTACAGGCAAGCTGGGCGTTGAAAGGATCATACTCTGTTTGTTATCTGTTTTACTTTAAAGAACTGTTTAACTCCGTTGACTGTTTTATTGAACTTGTGCCAGCATATGTGGGGGCTGTTGGGTGAACGTTTCCGTTCGGGGCCCTGGGTCATCACAGATCTTATTTTCGGGGAAACACGGTAATTAAAGCTCTGCAGCAACCCAACTACCTATCTGGCTGGGGATGATTTCTCCCATTGACTTAATTTTCATAGCCCTGCTTCTAAGACGCCATCCAGGCACCATCCGCTTTTCCAGATTAAAAATGGATTTTGTAAGTGCAAAATGGAGGGAGACTGTCTGCTGGACAGTGTAACACCAGACTAGGCTAGAAGGGAAGAAATCCAGCAATTTTTAAAAAAAAACTAGCAGAGAAATTTTTTCTGCATTCTAGCACAGGATATGAATGGAAAACATAGCCCACAATTTGGCTCAATCCCAGAAACATTTTAGAATTTCAATTTTTCTTGCAATCGTTTTGGGAGAATCCCTGGTTTAATTCAATTCCAGGACATAAAATACACTTAATAGATAGGTTAATCTGTTATCAATAGCGAATTAAGTCATCTAAAAGTCCTTTTCCTTGAAAATAATGCAATGGAGGGAGATGGATCATACCGTCCAAAGGAGTAGAGATACAGCCTACTTCATAGAAGCCTGCATTTCCTTCACAGCAAATCACCTGAAAAGAACAAAAATAGGAACCTTATCACGCCAGCAACGCAAAGAACAGGAAATGGACTGTGCAACCAGCCAACTTTCAGGAAGTTTCCACCAACTTCCTGCCTATGAACATCCTGTGCATAATAAGTAGCTGGATCTACCAAACAGTGCTAAATACTGGGATATTGATGGGAATCATCCTTAGAGAAACAGCTTCAGGACCTGGGAATAAGATCAACCAATCTCTCCAGGAAAGATACAAAGCAACCATCACCCACCCCAAATTGGTTTATTTTGGGTTGAGTTATTTACAAAACAATGGGTGCCTTTGTTTGGCAACAAAGAATTACTTAAGAAAATAAAATAAAATCATCTTGTGCATTTCATTTGGTCTTAGAGACCAAGTGCCCAAAAACCGCCTCGCTCCTGCCCCGCCCCCGCCTCTCCTGCCCACAGGGCCACCCACCACTTCCACGGCCCGCCACAGCAGATCGCCCAGGCGGCCCAGCAGCGTCATGGTGGCCACGCCCTCTGTCCACGCCCCGCAGCATCAACTGTATGTCCTTGGCTGTGCTGCTTTGCGCAGGCTGCACCCGGGACGACTCTCCTCCGGGGGGGGGCTGCTGGTGAGGAGGGGGCCATGGGGAGTGGTGGGGCTGGGCCGATGGCGTGCGTGCCCACAGAGAGGGCTCTGAGTGCCACCTCTGGCACCCGTGCCATAGGTTCGCCACCACTGCCTTACACCATTCAATGGTCCTAGATCTTGAGTTGACAACTTAAATTTCCTGCAAATGCAAAGGAAGGTTTTTCTTACTCAAAAGGAGGCGTCAAATAAAAGGATGTACATTCTACGTTGTGCCTCAAATGTGGAAAACCTGGTGGCCTCTACTCTATGAAGCTTTGCAGCTCCACCTCAGTCCTCTTTGAGATAAGAAGAGAATTAAGAGGTAATGAAGAAGAACAGAATAACAAGGCTTAGAAGGGGCCTTGGAGGTCTTCTACTTCAAACCCCTGCTCAAAATCCTCGCAGTTAGGAAACCTGAGTGTTCCTTTGAGAGGCATTGCAGTTTTCTGGCGCAGGTAGTCCTTGACGTGTGACCACAACTGGACCCAAAATTTCTGATGCTAAGTAAGACAGTTTATTAAATAAATTTTGCCCCGTTTATTGCCACGGTTGTTAAGTGAGCTGTTGCAGTTGTTAGTAACACGGCTGTTAATCTGGCTTCCCCATTGACTTTGCTGGTCAGAAGGGTCACAAAAAGTGATCACATGATTCCAGGACACTGCAACCGTCATAAAGACGAATCAGTTGCCAAGCCTCTGAATTTTGATCACGTGACCCTAGGGCAGGGGTAGGCAACCTTGGCTCTTTTATGACGCGTGGACTTCAACTCCCAGAATTCCTGAGCCAGCCATGGCTCAGCTTGGAAACCTCTCCCTTTCCCCTCAGCATGGCTGGCTCAGGAATTCTGGGAGTTGAAGTCCACGCGTCATAAAAGAGCCAAGGTTGCCCACCCCTGCCCTAGGGATACCGCAATGATTATTAAGTGTGAAAAAAATGGTCATAAATCACTTTTTTCAGTGCTACCGTAACTTCGAACGGTCACTAAACAAACTACTGTAAGTCAAAGACTGCATGTATTAAATATCTTCCCTGCCATCCAGGGACAGCCAAAAGTGGCCATGTTGCCTGGGGCTGATGAGAGGATCCTGCTTTGAGAAAAAGATTGCCTTGCCTTCACTACAACGACAGGATGATGCCCTGGAGCACAAATTATCCTGCCAGGAAAGTCAACTTAATTTGTACAACTCCCTACAGTTGTTACTTGATTAGATTTGCACGCTACCGATTGCTCAAGAACGCTGAGCAACTGAACAATCTCTCCGCTGAAGTTGGGCAGGCCTCTACCTTCCTAGGTTTCTGTAAAGCGCTGAGAGAAGATCAGATGACTGTGCATTAGAGGTTTGCCTTGGCACCAGGTTAGTGTTGTTTTTAATGTTTTAATCTGTTCAGGGTTTCCTGCCTGAGCAGGGGGTTGGACTAGCAAACCTCTAAGTCTCTTCCAACTTAGCATGGGTTTGGACTAGAACAGGGGTCTCCATCCTTGGCTGCTTTTAAAACTTGTGGACTTCAATTCTCAGCATGGCTGGCTGAGGAATTCTGGGAGTTGAAGTCCACAAGTCTTAAAGTGGCCAACCCCTGGACTAGAAGACCTCCAAGTTCCCTTTCCAACTCTGTTATTCTGTTGAATTTTATGATTATATGATTTTATATGTTGTTTTAATATTGGGAGCCTCCCAGAATTGGTTGGAAGATGAGGGGCTATATGCATGCTTTAAATCAGCGGTTCTCAACCTGTGGGTCGTGACCCCTTTGGGGAGTCGAATGACCTTTTCACAGGGATCGCCTAAGACCATCGGAAAACACATATTTCCGATGGTCTTAGGAACCGAGACACCGCTCCTCTATCCGTCTCCACACGGCTTCGAGCTGGGGGCCGTTGCAGCGCCGGATTTGTTTCCGTCGAGCATCTTCTAAGGGAGGCTGCGCTGCTTCGCGGCCCTTTCCGCGGAGGATGCTGAACTAAGCTCTGCCGGTGCTGTCGCCCTTTTGGCTCTCTCTCTCTTGCGCACGTTCTCTCTCTCTCTCTCTCTCCCTCTCCCCGCCTGGGCGCTTCTCCAACCAGACTGGGTGGAGCCGGCAGAGCGGCCTTCCTGCCCCCCCCCCCAGCCAGCTGGAGCCAGGCAGGCTGGCGACCTTCAGAAGTGAGGCGAGGACAGGCGAGGCGCGCTGAGCCCCGGGCGCAGCGGGTGAGTGGGCGGCGTCGGTGCGCACTTGGGGAGCCCTTAGGGTTGGGGGTCACCACAACATGAGGAACTGTATTAAAGGGTCGCGGCATTAGGAAGGTTGAGAACCACTGCTTTAAATAAATAAATAAACAATCTTTCAGGGGCACACTCCCATTTAATCCCCACGGCAACTCTATGAGGCATCTCAGACAGGGTAAAGCGTAGCTCGCTGGTATTCAGACAGAAAGATAGTCAGATTGATAGCAAGTCTTGCCCAACTTCTAAGTGTAGGACAGCTTGAACCTAGATTCTGCCGGTGTTTACTAGACAGGGTTATCTGTTGCCCCAGATAGCTGCTGAGGAAAATTTCAAAGTGGAAACATGAGGCGCCTCAGGCAAAGCAAGTGATGGGAAGACTTTCCCACACAGTTGCAGAGGTGATCAGCTTCTCCGAGAAGCAACCATATTAAGTAACAATTTATGAATATCGGCAACCGGGCATTTTCCCACATAGGTGAGCCGACAGGATGATAAAAGACAGATCGATAATAGTTCCTGCTTTGAAGGCCATTTCATTTTGATGTCAGTGAGGGGAAATAGAAGTCTACTCTTTCCTTAGCAGCTCAGTAATTTTGGTACATTCTTACTGCAAAGTATGAGTGGGAGAGAAACTAAGGCAGATTTATCAATAACGTTTTTGTGAATTAAACCACGACTTGGCGTCAAACTCACTAGTTTCCTGCCTTGAGGCTCCAAAGTGTCCCTTCGATCTACGAACATGGTATCGATTTCGTTTCCGTCACAAGCTGCCAACTTTGCTCGTCTTCCATTGTACTGCAAAGAGAAAGGCAACCTTTATTAGGGGTTGAAGTAACATCTGCCTTTCTTTTAAGCTTCCCAAAGGCCAGATTCCCAGGAGACAGGATGGAGCAGATAGGGGGGGAAACAAATCAGGAAAACTAATTTCTATTTTTTGTACAGGTAGTCCTCGACTTATGACCACAACGGGGCCCAACATTTCTCTTGCCGGACAGTTCTTCAGTGAGTTTTGCCCCATTTCCCAACCTTTCTTACCACAGTTGTTAAGTGAATCACTGTAGCGGTTAGATTAGTGACACGGTTGTAAAATGAATCTGGCTTCCCCATTGGCTTTGCTTGTCAGAAGGCCACAAACGGGGATCACATGACTATCCGACACTGCAACCTTCAAAAATTACTACTCAGTTGCCAAGCACCTGAATTTTGACCATGTGATCAGGGGGGGAGATGCTGCAAGGGCTCTTATTGTGAAAAATGGTCATAAGTCATTTTTTTCAGTGCTGTTGTTAACTTTGAATGGTCAATAAACAAATGGTTATTAAATCGAGGACTACCTGCATTGGGATGAGAAACTGCCTGGAAAGAAGTCTGGGAATTGAGACTCCTAAATTCCTAGTTGGTATTTACTCACTTCCTCCACCAGCCGAGCCTGTCCTTGAAGTAACATGGGCATCAGAGCCTTCTGCAGCAGGTAGACAGAGCCTGGGTAGAGCATACGCCGTCCGAAGGTGTGTGCCACTATAAAGCTATCAACAAACACATGGGGAAAATGAAGGACTGGAGTCTCAGCACTGTGCAATCTCCCTGCCAAAGTTTATTCTAGGAGAAAACCTCAATCATTTAACCTTCACATCCTGTGAAACATAACCTGTTTCAACTTCTTCCCTCAAGACAATATTGTAGGGAATTGCACGCCAAAATAACCAGACACAAAGACAGTTGTTTCCCCCATGCCATCACTCTGCTAAACAACCCACAGCATTGTCTTTTGCCCTGGGATGTCAAACCACCTAGTAGGGCTGTATTGCTATTAGCTTTCTCATCGTGCCTATTGCCTATTTCTTTAGCTTCTTATGACTATAACTTTGTTGTTTGTATCTCATGATTTATGTTGATTGTGTCAAGCTATACAGTGTTTCTCAACCTTGACAATTTTAAGGCATGTGGACTTCAACTCCCAGAATTCCACAGCCAGCAATGCTGGCTGTGGAATTCTGGGAGTTGAAGTCCACATGCCTTAAAATTGTCAAGGTTGAGAAACACTGAGCTATGAAGATCCCTTGACAGATTGCACTTATTTGTACCCTATTATGATTTATGTTGATTATTATAATTATTATTATTATTATTATTATTATTATTATTATTATTATTATAATAATAATTTATTATTATTATTATAATTTAATTTATATACCGCCCTTCTCCCGCAGGACTCAGGGCGGTGCACAGCGTATTAAAAACAGTACAAATACAAAGCATAAAAATACAAACCCCTATAAAACCAGATTAATTATAGAGTATCCTATGACTATCACTGAGTATGTATCTTATGATTTATGATGATTGTATTTTATGATTATGATCATGATTTATCACTTGTTGCTTGTATGTACACTGAGAGCATGCACTGGAGACAAATTCCTTGAGTGTCCAATCACACTTGGCCATTAAAGAATTCTATTCTATTCTATTCTATTCTATTCTATTCTATTCTATTCTATTCTATTCTATTCTACTCTACTCTTATTCATATTCGCACAATAATTTCCCAAAGAGATCAATTTATCAGGACTTCGCAGCAAACCCAAACCTGCCTCATTTTTAAACTAAACATTCATTTTTGAAAGTAGGAGGGAACAATGCATGTACATATACATCATGTTATAACGGTGGTTATCTTGGGCATCTCTGAATAATCGCAATATTCCCTTGATTGTATAATGTTTGCTATGTTCAGTGCATTATTTGTAAGACTTAAATGAAACTGGACAGCTTCTTTTGCAATTCAGTTTGAGTCAGCTCACAATTTTCGGAGCTTCACTGGAGAAATAAAGCTTCACCAGTCCTAATGAAGTCAATGAATAATGCAGAGCAGTAATTGTGTCTCATAATACTCCATCCTCTCCTCTCTAAGCATGAAAAGAATTCCTCTCCAAGTTCTATAGCTTTTATAAAGCATAACTGATGCACCTTCTCATTATCCCTTGTCATTAACTATTTGGATTACATTGTGAAGATGTTCATCCGTTCAAGTAGTCTTTGATATCTGCCTTAAATTATATAATTTTCTTGTGTCCTCAGCCCTGTTTAACCTGTTTCGCAAAGGCTAAAACAGGAGCAAGACAAGACATATACCTGGCAATTTGGCAGGGAAGTTTCTTGATCGCATGGAGAAAACCATTGACTGCACTTCGATGCTTTGGTTCTGACCGCAACAAGGAGACATTTCTTGAATCTGACCTGAAAGTATTACCAAACAGTTTAATTTAACTCCAAGGGGAAAGATTGTGTGTATTTTCTTTCAAGACCAACAGAGAAAGCACATGAAAGCCAGATCATTGAGTACATTGTCCAGGGATTGCCGAGAATATTGGGAGAATAAAGAATGGCATATATCATCCGGATGGAGGACATATTGGCTGATGCTAAATTTATAACAAATGGCCAGATACAGCAAAAAAAAGTTAGGCAGCCATGGAAGGAAGAAAGGAAAAGAAGAGAGAGAGAGAAGGCAGAGAGGCAGGCAGGAAGGAAAAAAAGAGATGGAGGAGGCAGGGAAGAAGGAAGGAAGGAAGGAAGGAAGGAAGGAAGGAAGGAAGGAAGGAAGGAAGGAAGGAAGGAAGGAAGGAAGGAAGGAAGGAAGGAAAGAACAGAGGGAGAAGGCAGGGAGGCAGGCAAAAAAGAGATGGAGAAGGCAGGGAAGCACGAAGGAAGGAAGGAAGGAAGGAAGGAAGGAAGGAAGCAAGCAAACAAGGAAAAGAAGAGATGGAGAAGGCAGGGAAGAAGGAAGGAAGGAAGGAAGGAAGGAAGGAAGGAAGGAAGGAAGGAAAGAAAGAAAAGATGGAGAAGACAGGGAGGCAGGCAGAAAGGAAAGGAAAAAAAGACATAGAGAAGGCAGGGAAGCAGGAAGGAAGGAAGGATTAGCTAATATGTAAATCCCTACCTATTCTATGCATACAAACATAGAAGCTATCTTGTGAATGTCTGCAACAGCCAACTTTCCTCTGCATTTTTCCATTCAATTCACATTTGTCACCCTATAATATATTTTGTGAACCCCAGCCAAGTTTTCTGTCGCTACTTGAAAGAAGAGACAACCAAAAATGAAGGACAGAATAGAATTATTCCCCACTGCCAACTCACCGACTCGTGAACTCGTCCCACCGAAAGTCTACAGGCCAGCTCCTGAAGTCAAAATTGTAGCTGGCAAGTTTCTTCTGTGAGGCATAATCAGAAAGAGAAAAAGGATGAGAAACAACATGTGGTATGAGATTAATGTAACCTCTGAAGTCGGTACCCTTCTTTATGAAGTACGCTCACAAAATAACCTTCCTTGTTTAGACTGCTTAGACAGTTTTCCCTTTCTAGGTTCAGAGAACCTTCTCAAAGAACTAGATGAATGCGGGACAAAATACAACCAACCCTTTTCTTCAACGTTTAAACCACCCAAAATTTAGCCTCCTTAAAAAGAGAATGAACATTAAGGCTGAAGGTTGAGCGATGAAGGTGTGCAACAGCCAAAACAAATAAAAGCTTTCTTGGTTTCTGACTAGGACTTTGTTTTGGTCTCCTTTGCTTAAAATGAAAAACAGCAATATGATTATTCTCTAATCACATATTTAACAATTTCATACGCCACACGAATAACACGTAACCACAGCTACCCTTACCTTGTGCTCAGGTGTGCCATACCGGTGAGCATCTTCAAGGATGGTAATGAAATGGATGTACTGAGGGTTCGTCCAGCGTCCGATGCCTGAAAAGAAGCCGGAACCCTTTCAGTGACTGAGGCCCTAAATGGTCCATTTTGCTCAGGGTTCCCACCCAGGAGACCCATGCGGTTCCTTTCTCTTTGAATCCCTCCTCAACCCTTCAATCCTCATAACAACCACAACTATTATTATTTTTAACAATGTTGTCTCTATTGATGTAGTAGAGATGACCAGGCTGAGGCCGAGGGAGGGGTCAAATGCACCATCAGTCTCGAGTCCCTTCGCGCCCACAAGAGATCTAAGTCCAGCCCACCTTGAAATTCCATTGGCTCTTATCTGCTGCCAATTTGCTTTGACGGTTAGCAGTTCAGATTCTTGTACACAGTGTTAAACCTGTTGCCATTTGAACAGGTCGCCTTGCTTCCTGATTTATTGCACCAGAGAGTTGTGTTATCTCTCCCCTTCCCTTCACTGTTGAGTTTTCTCCCGGGCTTGCTTTTACAGAAGCTTCTTCCGGGCTTGTTTTACAGACAGTCCTTGATTTATGACAACTTGATTAACAATGGTTCAGATAAAGTAACTCATGACCCCTCCTCAAAAGTTACAGCTGTCGTCACACCACCCCTGTGGTCCTGTCACAATTTGGGCGATTGCCAAACGGCTCACATTGATGACTGTTGCAGCGTCTTGCAGTTATGTGATCGCATTTCGCAACTTTTCCAGCCAACTTCCAACACCAAAGTCAATTGAAGAGACAGATTCACTTAATGAACATGTGATTCGCCTAACGACCATGGTAAAAAATGGTTGTAAAATCAGGTCCGCTCCCATGATGTCTGGCTTAATGACCGCATCACTTAGTGACTAAAATTCTGTTCCCGAATATGATTGTTAAGTCACAGACTACCTGTATTATCATCATGAAGAGAAGTTAGAACTGAACAAGCACAGAGATCTCTTATTTCCAAACCTAGTCAAAGTATGGCTTCCTGAAGTCAGTAGACCCACCACCCAACATCCAGACCCCTCAAAGCACACACCTCTTAGACAGGCAATCCCAGCCAAGAGTAGTAGCATGGTCCCGGCATAGTGAGAAAAAGCAACAACTTTCGGCATGGTTAAATACCCTGGAAAGAAAGGAGAAGATAGGGAAGGAGTTCAGAGTGAGCAGTTGAGACATCAAAGGTTCAGAATGCATTTTTTTTTCTTAAACAGGAAAAGAGGGGTTGATTATTGACTTCCCTAATCTGCCCTCCGGATGTTCTAGGATGGCAACTCTCTGACTTTCCAGCCAGCAGGATGAGAACTGAGGTGGATGAAACGTACTTTCAGCGAGCTAAGATAAAATGCGATATAACTTTCTTGGCTGTTCCTCACCCTAACCAAGGTTCCTAAAAAAATGGTCCAACTCTACCATTTTGGAATACAGTTCAAAATGGCATTCACATCTTTAAGAGGAAAATAGTTACCCCATCAATCCATCTGTATACATATGTTACAATCTCGTTCCGTAAAGAAACCAGGCTGAAGATGATTTTGATGTTGCAAAAACTGCAGAATGTATTTGCTAATTTACAATTGTAGGAATGATTTAACCTACCCGTTAAGATGAGGAATTAAAGATGATCAAAGGTGACACCACTGAGAAGTCTGTGTCAAATTTTATAAAAAATAAAAAAAGAACACCACTAAAGCTGCATATCTTGTATATATCCATTTTTAGAAACACAAGTATTTTTGGAGTGTCTTTTACCATTGTAAGCTGATATGGGTAGTCCTTGAATTACAACCATTCATTTCGTGACCATCCAAAGTTAGAATGACGCTGAAAAAACTGACTTATGATTGTTTTTCATACTTAATGTCTATTGCAGAATTCCCATGATTATGTGATCAAAAGTCGGATGCTTGGCAACTGCCTCATATTTATGACAGTTGCAGTGTCCCGAGGTCATGTGATCCACCTTTTGTGACCTTCTGACAAGCGAAGTCTATGGGAAGCCTGATTCACTTAACAACCGTGCAAACTAACTTAACACCACACTTCTCTGTGCATTAATGATTCACCTGTGGAGATGGTTACCAGCATCAAATTCCTGGGTGTGCAGCTAACGAGCAAGCTGGCTTAGTTGCTCACCAGTGAGAAACTGGTGAAGCGGGCACCGCAGCGCCTGCATTTTCTGCTTCGCATGAGAAAAGCACATCTTCCTTCCCCTGTCCTTACCACTTTCTATAGGGGGACGATCGAGAGCATCCTGTCATAGAGCATCACAGTCTGGTTTGGAAGCATCACTGTTTCAGACAGGAAGGCGGTGCAGAGAGTGGTGAGGATGGCCGAAAAGATCACTGGCAGTTCCCTCCCTCCCATCCAGGACATAGCACAGAAGCGTTGCTTGAGCAGGGTTATCTGGGACACTACACATCCTCTTCACGACCTGTTTTCCTTGTTACCTTCTGGGAGGAGGCTTCATGGTATCCGTAGCAGAACATCCAGATTCAGCCAGAGTTTCATTCCATACAGCATTAACCTTGTGAACTCTCAAGTTTCCTCCTTCCGTTATATATTCAAGATGGACAGTATTTAATATTTATTTGCTATGTATATGTAGGGGTGTGAGCCTATACATATGTTGTACGTAGTATGTTTAGGTGTGTGTCATGTATGTGTTTCACTTTGAGAGCGGGCAATTAAATTTCATTTTTGATGCGTGCCGTTGTGCCCACAGCAAAAAAATGACAATAAAGGTTATCTTATCTTAACTGCCACGATTCGCTTAACAACTGTGGCAAGAAGGATCGTAAAATGGGGCAAAGCTCATTTAACAACTGTCTCACTTAGCAATGGAAATTCTGGACTCAAATTGTGGTTGTAAGTCAAGGACTAACTGAACCTCAGACCTGGCTGCTGGATTGAGAGAGCCCTACCTAAAGCAGCATGTATGTTGGTAGCTGAACAAGACTTTATGTCTGAGGATGAGAGATGGAAGTTATGCTACTGATTGGAACTGGGCACAATGTCTCTATTATACTATTATTCTACCCCTTTTATAGGGATCCAGTTTGTTTCTGAGACAATGCAAAGAGGCCTACATAACTTGGAGAAATGTTTCTGCCAGTAAAGGAGAATACATAGCTCAGGGTTGAAATGAAGGGGTCCTTGGTGCTCTCTGAGCTTGGTTGTTTTCTTCAAAGGGTTTCATTACCCAAACTAGGTGACATCTTCACTGATAAGTGAAAAGCAAACCCCCCACTCCCTACTGCCACTGATGATGTTACTTAGTTTGGCTAACGAAACGCCTGCAAGAAAACAACCAAGCTCAGAGAACATCAAGGACCCCTCAGAAATGCTTCTTCCCACCTTTTTGAGACTTGTGACATCCTCTGTTCTACCTTCATATATCAAACTATGACAAATAGCTACCTGACGAAAAGCCTATCTGATGTCTAATCTGTGGAAGAGGGCCAGTGAATTCTTCTGGTTTCGAATTCCCAACTTTCTTTTTTGAAAAACGTCAAGAGCTTGGATTTCTCCTGAGCACGCCCAAAGGAATTCCACTCCTGTAAGTTGGGTTGACGTCTGACCCTTGGTTATCTTTTGGGAGCTACGGTTTGTATTTTCTCCCTCTTTGTCTTTCAGTTCTTTGCCCATTTCTATTGTGGTTTTCGATAAGTTGTCTCCAAAGTAAAAGCAAGCTAGTTTGGCAGAGAGGTTAAAGGCACTGGATTAGAATCCAGGATAACTGTGAGTTCCAGTCCTGCCCTGGGCATGAAAGTCAGCTGGGTGGGTGACTTTGGGCCAGTCCCTCTCTCTCTCAATTCTAGGAAGAAGAAAGCAAAACCACTTCTGAAAAATGTCGCTAAGAAAACAGCAGGGACTTCCTGCAAGTCATAAAGAATCAGAGTGGATTCAATGGACCATAATAAT
Organism: Protobothrops mucrosquamatus; assembly: GCF_001527695.2. Lineage (NCBI taxonomy): Eukaryota > Metazoa > Chordata > Lepidosauria > Squamata > Viperidae > Protobothrops > Protobothrops mucrosquamatus. The sequence goes on along the minus strand of NW_015387733.1, from coordinate 371,259 downwards.
CTGCATGCTTCCAGCCCCCCCCCCCCCCAAAGTTCTTGCTTTAGGTTTGACTGTATATGATGTATTGATTTTATCTGATTACACATTGGCCTGGGAGGCATTAAAAATAACTAACATATGCCAGCAATAATGGTTCATTTACTTATTTACTGTAGTTTCTAACTACAGATAGCTCTTTCCCTCTGCCATCACTCTGCTGAATACTTAATTCCTACACCACTGCCTTAGGCCTAAAAGATATTTATCCCTGTAGTAGGCGGTACTGCTATTATCCTTTTCATCTTCTCATCTTCCCTACTACCTTCTCCTATTGGTATCTTATGATTTATCACTTGCTGCCTGTATCCTATGATTAATGACTGTAACTATGACCTATCACTCTGTTGTTTCTATGTACACTGATAGCTTATGCATTGGAGGCAAATTTCTTGTGTGCCCATTCACACTTGGCCATTAAAGAATTCTTTTCTATTCAGGTAGTCCTTGACTTGCAACCATTCATTTAATGACCACTGGAAGTTACAAGCCACTGAAAAAAGCGACTTACAGCCAGTTCTCGCATTTATGACTGTTGTAGCATCCCCAAGGTTACGTGATCCAAATTAGTGCTTGGCAACCCGCCTGTATTTGTGACGGTTGCAGCGTCCTAGGGTCATGTGATCACCATTGGCAACCTTCCCAGCTGGCTTTTGACAAAGTCAAGGGGGCAAGCCAGATTCACTTAATGACTGCAGCCATTCACTTAACAACCATGAGGAAAAAGGTCATAAAATTGGGCAGGACTCACTTTCCGGTTACCTTGCTTAGCAGCCATGGAAATTCCGACTGTTCCAACTGTTGTCGTAAGTTGAGGACTAGCTGTGTTACAAGATATTGGCTAAGTGGCGGGTCAAGATATTCCACGCCATAAACGTATCCCGCTAAAATGTGTTTCTGATAATACTGGCAGATTTTTGTTTATAAAATAGGAGTTCTGAATAAACATTTTCATGGAAAAAGTAAACATGTACATGCTCTGTGACATTCACTACCCCAGTGGTTCTCAACCTGTGGGTCGGGACCCCATTTGGGGTCGATTGACCATTTCACAAGGGTCGCCAAGCAAGGCTGTCCGCCATTTTTTTTGTCCGCCATTTTTTTTGTCCGCTATTTTTTCCCCTTTTCCGGCGGGTGCCTTACCTCCCTTGGGCTGGGCCAGCTGGTGGTCGGCCTGCTCCGTCTCGGCCGGCGCAGGGGGCGGAACCACGCATGCGCGGCGCTCCCGGGCAGGAAAAGTCCTCGACTTACGACCGGTTGGGTAGTCCTCGACTTACGACCGGTTTAGTCCTCGACTTACGACCGGTTTAGTCCTCGACTTACGACCGGTTGGGGTCGCGGCATTAAAAAGGTTGAGAACCACTGCACTACCCAATCCTCACGGTGGGGCTTATGCTTGCCACTGAATTACAGCTGCCTGGTCATCTGAAAGAACTTTCTATGAAAAGGGAAGAGGCCCCCATACACATCTACCTTTCAAAAATACAAAGGAACGGAAATATAACGAAAATCAGGGTCTTGTTCCCTGTGATGAAGGTGCTCCGTTTTGCAAATCTTATCTCAAAGAGCCGTTCTCTCGGTTTCCAAATTGCTTAGCCTAAATTCTCTATATTCTGACAGGAAAGGAACCTTTTGTAAAAAAAAAAAAAAGTTCAATGGCCAAGAAGCCATTGTGTTGTAGGATGGTGCTCTCTGTTTTGGGCCAAAGATGATATTTTTTTAATCTGGGTGATGCTCCAGAGCAGTGGTTCTCAACCTTTTTAATGCCGCGACCCCAACTGGTCGTAAGTTGAGGACTAAACCGGTCGTAAGTCGAGGACTAAACCGGTCGTAAGTCGAGGACTACCCAACCAGTCGTAAGTCGAGGACTTTCCCTGCCCGGGAGCGCCATGCATGCGTGGTTCCGCCCCCTGCGCCGGCCGAGGTGTAGCTGGCAAGCGGCAGAGACGGAACAGGCCGACCACCAGCTGGCCCAGCCCAAGGGAGGTAAGGCACCCGCCGGAAAAGGGGAAAAAAATGGCGGACAAAAAAAATAGCAGACAAAAAAAATGGTGGACAGCCTTGCTTGGCGACCCCCGTGAAATGGTCGATCGACCCCAAATGGGGTCCCGACCCACAGGTTGAGAACCACTGCTCCAGAGGCACCCCCCAAAAGGGGGGGGCAGCAGAAGCTAGGAAATCTACCCTATTTCATTTAATTTGAGCTAGCTCAACACAAATCAAAACACAGCTAAGTGGCAGAACTGAGTTGATCCCGGCTGGTTTTGAAAAGCCCATCAGGGTCAGGCCTTGTTAGTACTTGGACAGGAGACCACAAGGAAATCCCCAGAGAATTTGAAAAACCATCCCGGAAGAAGGCAGTGGCAAAGCAGTATTATTTGCCAAGGAAGCTACATGGAGCTCGTCCATGTCTATTGGCCAGGAGCTGAGCTTGGTAAAGAAAGCATGATCTCTTTAAGGGAGCGTTCCCCATGTTTCACAATTTTTCCATTCTGGTGTGATTTAGGAAGGGCTCCGGGAGAAGGTTTGGGGATAGCCAAGTAGGCATCTCGCCCATCAATCATGACCTTGAGGCAAAGCCAAAGCAAAGAACCGGCAATCGAGGCAGCAATGAGTTAGCAGAACTTCATTCAAAACATCCCCCCTGGTCCAGAGACTGCTTGATCCACTCATCTCAGGCCATGATGATGCAATCCTCTCCTGCCTTCCCTGATGGGTGGCAGAGGTCCAAGGTATCCTGCAGACATCTTTCTTAAACCAGCCTGCAAATGCCGGGGACTTAGTGGGTGACTTCTGGCAGCATATAGATCAGTGATGGCGAACCTTTTAGAGACTGAGTGCCCAAACTGCAACCCAAAACCCACTTATGCATCGTCGAGTGCCGGGTGGCTGTGGCCCATTGGCTGGGTGTGGCCAATTGGATGGGTGTGGCCAATTGGATGGGCATGGCTGCAGTGGTAATGGCAGACTGGGTGAGACTAAAAAGTTCAATCAATCAGTTCCAACTTTGCAAGATCTTTTTTTTTCCTGCGAGAAGTTGAAATGGACTGATTGAACCTTTTTTTTTTTTTTTTTCACACGGTGGCGGAGGCCTAAAGCGAAAAGGTTTTGTAAAACCCAGCTGGAGGCCTAGGACTGGGGCGATGGCGTGCGTGCCCACAGAGAGGGCTCTGAGTGCCACCTCTGGCACCCATGCCATAGGTTCGCCACCACTGATATAGATAATGCTCAACTTGCAACTTTTCGTTTAGTGACCATTTCTCAAAGTTTTCCATACTGAGCAACCGTTGCAGCATGCCCACGGTCACTTGGCAAGCGGCTTATATTTATGATGGTTGCGGTGTCCCGGGGATGTGTGTGTCATGCGATCCTCTTTCGCCACATTTTGACAAGCAAACTCAATGGGGAAGCCAGATTCCCCTAACAGCTGTGTTACTTAACGTAATAACTGCAGCGATTCTCTTAAGAACTGTGGGAGGGGAGGGCGTAAAATGGGGCAAAACCTAACATCACTTAACTGATGTCTCGCTTAGCAACAAAAAGGTGGGGCTCAATTGTGGCTGTAAGCCGAGGGCTACCTGAATACAGGACCATGAGGCTGTGTGTCTCCCAGCATCGTTTCCAAGTCGCAAAGCCTGTCCAGTACAGCAGCCCCCCGACTGGATGACCTGCAGTGGCCACCAGAGGTGACACCTGACCCCTCCTGAAGGGGAGCAGAGCACCCAAAGGATAACCACCAACCTACAACTATGGAGCAGAGAGGCAGCCTCTGAACACCCAAGGAATCACACAGGACCAGCAGCCCATACCTTTTCTGTACAGGTAAAACACAGCGAGCGGGGAGGAGTAATAGGAAATGGACCACAGCACGGAAGCCTGCAAGGACAGAGCAAAGGGAGGGGGTGAGTTACACAGAGAACCAACGTTTCCAAGAATCTTTGCAAAGCCGGGGTGTGTTTCTGTGCCCCGAGAAATGAGCTGGGTGGAAAGCAGCAGAAAGAGAGCTGAGAAGGCTACAGAAAGCAGAGTGGCTGAAACCAACAGGGAGCCGAGTCTGGAAAGAACGATACTGCTCAGAGAAGGTGTACCCATAGCTACTCCTGAAAAACCACGAAGGACTGTATTGTGAGTAATACACGAGGGACTGTATTGTGAGTATTGTGAGTAAACATGCTTTCATTGGGCTCCTAATGAGTTCTAGCTTCTCTTAACAGCTTCCCTAAAGCAGGCAATATTCCAAGGGTTAGAAGTCAGATTTCTCTGGAACGGACTTCAGCTCTCCTTTACTCCCCTGCAGAATATGGTGGCAGAAGTCAATGCAGTCCCTGTTTCATAATAGAGGCCCCCTATTTTTTAATTTAGCCCACCTTTATTATTTTTATTAATAAGGCGGCAAAAATACATAATGCTCTTTCCTCCTCCTATTTTCTCCAGAACAACAATCCTGTGAGGTAGGGCTGGGCTGGGCTGGGCTGAAAGAGAGTGAATGGCCCAAAGTCACCCAGCTGGCTTTCATGCCTAAGGTGGGACTAGAACTGATCCTCACCTGGTTTCTAGCCTGGTGCCTTAACCGCTAGAGCAGGGGTAGGCAATCTTGGCTCTTTTATGACATGTGGACTTCAACTCCCAGAATTCCTGAGCCAGCATGGCTCAGCTTGGAAACCTCTCCCTTTCCCCTCAGCATGGCTGGCTCAGGAATTCTGGGAGTTGAAGTCCACGAGTCATAAAAGAGCCAAGATTGCCTACCCCTGCACTAGACCAAACTGGCTCGCAAATAAATAAATACAAAGAATAAAACAAAAGGGGCAGCAGACATTCAAAGCATCTCATATAATATCCAGTCCAATGGCTCCCTTAAGGAGACTAAAGCATTTAATGATTTCACCATCTAGTCAGCTACAAATGAGATCTAAGAGAAGATGCTATCATTCTAACCCAAGGATGATAGAGGTCATTTGAATGCTTAACAGCTGTAAAGCCTGCACAGAGGTATAGAGCCCAGAGGAAGGGTCTGACAGGAAACAGTTAAAGTATCATTCTCTGATATGCTATACAGGTAGTCCCTGACTTACAACCATTCATTTAGTGACCATACAAAGTTACAATGGCACTGAAAAAAGTGACTTATGACCGTTGCAGCATCCCCATGGTCATGTGATCAAAATTCAGACGCTTGGCAACTGGCATGTATTTATGACGGTTGCAGTGTCCCAGGATCATGTGATCCCCTTTTGCAACCTTCTGACAAACAAAATCAATGGGGAAGTCAGATTCACTTAACAACCATGTTCTAACTCAGTGATGGCGAACCTTTTAGAGACCGAGTGCCCAAACTGCAACCCAAAACCCACTTATGCATCGTCGGGTGCCGGGTGGGTGTGGCCCATTGGGTGGGCGTGGCGCGGTGGTAACGGCAGACTGGGTGAGACTAAAAAGTTCAATCAATCAATTCCAACTTTGCAAGATCTTTTTTTTTCCCGTGAGAAGTTGAAATTGATTGATTGAACCTCTTTTTTTTGTACACGGCGGCAGAGATCTAAAGCGAAAAGGTTTTATAAAACCCAGCTGAAGGCCTAGGACTGGGGCGACGGCGCGCGTGCCCAAAGAGAGGGCTCTGAGTGCCGTCTCTGGCACCCGTGCCATAGGTTCGCCACCACTGTTCTAACTTAACAACTGCAGTGATTCACTTAACAATTGTGGCAAGAAAGGCTGCAAAATGGGGCAAAATCCACTTAAAAACTGCCTTGCTTAGCAATGGAAAATTTGGGCTAAATTGTGATCATAAGTCAAGGACTATTTGTATTATTGGTGTAGTAGTGGTTAGAATGCAGTATTGCAGGTTAATTCTGTTCACTGTCAGCAGTTCGATCCTGACCGGCTCAAGGCTGACTCGGCCTTCCATCCTTCCCAGGTCAGTAAAATGAGGACCCAGATTGTTGGGGGCAGTATGCTAGCTCTGCAAACCACTTAGAGAGGGCTGTAAAGCACTGTGAAGCAGTATATATAAGTGCTATTGCTATTCCATACAGGGAAAAAGGAAGCCAAAAAACCCCAAGGAAATATTTACAATACAAGGCCTTTTTCTCCTTTGAGGAAGACCAGTCCTGAACGTGACTTGCAGAAACACAAATGTGTTCCAATCACTCTAGACCAGTGGTTCTCAACCTGTGGGTCGGGACCCCATTTGGGGTCGATCGACCATTTCATGGGGGTCGCCAAGCAAGGCTGTCCGCCATTTTTTTTGTCCGCCATTTTTTTTGTCCGCCATTTTTTCCCCCTTTTCCTGTGGGTGCCTTACCTCCCTTGGGCTGGGCCAGCTGGTGGTCGGCCTGCTCCATCTCTGCCGCTTGCCAGCTACGCCTCGGCCGGCGCAGGGGGCAGAACCATGCATGCGTGGCGCTCCCGGGCAGGGAAAGTCCTCGACTTACGACCGGTTGGGTAGTCCTTGACTTACGACCGGTTTAGTCCTCGACTTACGACCGGTTTAGTCCTCGACTTACGACCGGTTGGGGTCGCGGCATTAAAAAGGTTGAGAACCACTGCTCTAGACGGTGAGGTGGTGGTCCTTTCTCCCTCTCCCCAAAATGAAATGGAGGAGACACTCACCAGCGCAAGGATGCTATCTGCATGTTTTTCAAGGGTCCGGGGCTGGTAATACGATTCCTGTTGAAAGAAACAAGACATTTACTGAGCTTGGGTTTCAAGTTGCTGGCCAGCCAACCAACTTACCAATTTTATAGTGGCCAATGAACCACTGGATTTGCATCTACTGCATAAGTAACAATGTTCTCAAAAACCTTTGTAAGGCAGTTTAACTATTTGAGGAAACATAAGGGATTCGGACTAATACTGTTAGTTACATGGCCTGCAGCAATTTATACAAAATGGCTAGTTCTTAATTTTATATTTCAAAGATTGGCATGTGCTTATAGTGGGCTGAGATTTATTTTTGAAACGGAATGAATATTGGTAATATATGGAGAAGGGGGGGATAGCTATTGAGTCCTATGTGCCACAGGCTGGGGTTAATCGTATCCACTAACACAAACCTGGATCTATATTACTATGGAAATGGAAGCAACTGGAAGTCAAAAATCCTACAAATCAATGAGAGATCTACCTGTGCAGGTAGTCCTCAACCTACGACAATTGAGTCCAACATTTCTGTTGCTAAGTGACACATTTGTTAAGTGAATTTTGCCCCAATTTACGACCTTCCTTGACACAGTTGTTAAGTGAATCACTGCAGCTGTTAAATGAATCTGGCTTCCCCATGGATTTTGCTCAGCAAAAGGTTGCAAAAGGTGATCACATGACCTTAGAAGACAGCAACGGTCATAAGTATGAGTCAGTTTCCAAGCACCTGTATTTTGATCACATGACCATGGAGCGGTTGTGTGAAAAATGGTCGTAAGTTCCTTTTTTCAATGCCGTTGTAATTCTGAACGGTCATTAAATGAACTCTTGTTAAGTCGAGACTATCTGTAGTTCTAATTCAACTTCTGCCCAATTCTGTGCAATTTATGTCTCTTGCTTTATATTTCCATTTATATGTTCCAGAACTATCATTCCCTCCCCACTCCACCCCCCCAATTTTTCTGGCTCCCAGGTAATCCCCAGATCATGGTGTCTCAGACAAATATTTTGCATCTCAAAATCTTCTCCAAAATGCAGAAAGACCACAAATGAGCTTTTCACTTTATCCCCTGTGGCGCTGGTAGATCACCAGACTCTGCAACCTTTAGAGGGGGGGGGAAAGCAAAAAATGAAAAGCGGGCTCCCTGTTAAGCTAGGGGTGGGGGAGAAATCACCTGTTCCTGTCTTACTAGTCTGGAAAGTATATGCCCAACACATCAAGAGGTTGGAAAAATATCATCTAAACCAGTGGTTCTCAACCTTTTTAATGCCGTGACCCCCAACCGGTCGTAAGTCGAGGACTAAACCGGTCGTAAGTCGAGGACTAAACCGGTCGTAAGTCGAGGACTTTCCCTGCCCGGGAGCGCCGCGCATGCGTGGTTCCGCCCCCTGCGCCGGCCGAGGCGTAGCTGGCAAGCGGCAGAGACGGAGCAGGCCGACCACCAGCTGGCCCAGCTCAAGGGAGGTAAGGCACCCGCCGGAAAAGAGGGAAAAAAATGGCGGACAGCCTTGCTTGGCGACCCCCGTGAAATGGTCGATCGACCCCAAATGGGGTCGCAACCCATAGGTTGAGAACCGCTGATCTAAACCATCTATTGTTCAACAGGACGATACACACAAGATAGGTGAAAATGAATGTTGTAGGGAAAGTCTAAAAACGTACTCGTATCTTAATCTGGGATTCAGACATCCTTTCATTTTAGGATCAAAGACTACCTGCTATATGTAAAGCTGGCTCCTGGCACTTTGCAACTTTTCCTAAAGCCATGTGCAATCCACACCCAAGCTACTGTCTGCCTGAATGATGGTAGCATACGGCGATCCTGGCAGATGAGTATGAGTTTCTTGCACTAGCATCAAAAGGTTTGCAAAGCACTATTTTTGAAATTATACGCAGTAATTTCAGGCATCTTGCCCTTTGTTCCTTGGAGGAAAAATTAAGACACGAGTACGATTTTAGACTTTCCCTACAACATTCACTTTCATCTATCTTGTGTGTATCGTCCTGTTGAACAATAGATGGTTTAGATCAGGGGTCTGCAACCTTGACAACTTTTAAGACTCGTGGACTTCAGCTGGCTGAGGAATTCTGGGAGCCGAAGTCAAGTCTTAAAGTTGTCAAGGTTGCAAATTAGATGATAATTTTCCAACCTCTTGATGCATTGGGTACATGCTTTCCAGACTTCCCATTTTGGCTTGAAAAATCTGGGATTTTAACACTCAGAAGATCTGGGAATGAAACGAGAAGAAACATTTCCAGCTTTCTAAATCGTATGCCTTTTCTGCTATATGCTTCTGTTTTCATGTAATTAAAACACCTAGAGGTCAAGCGCAGGTCTTTTATTATAGTGATAACATTGGTAACAGAGATCAGGGACTTGCAAGGTCTTTGGAGAAAATACCATTTGAACCTCTGACTCCAGGATATGCTCTTGAGAATATTTCTAGGATGATTTACTGTGTGCACTGGGGGGTATCTCTGATTGTCTGAGCCTGGTGCGTGTTAAATACAGGCAATCCTCAACTCACAACCGCAACTGAGCCCAACGTTTCTGTTGCTAAGTGAGACATTGATTAAATAAGTTATGCCCCGTTTTGCGACCTTGCTTGCCACAGTTCTTAAGTGAATCACTGCAGTTGTTAAGTTGGCAACGCGACTGTTAATTGGCTTCCCCAATTATTTTGCTCGTCAAAAGGTCCCCCGGGGACACTGCAACTGTCATAAATATGAGCCAGTTGCCAAGCGTCTGAATTTTGATCACGGGACCACGGGGGACGCTGCAACGTTTGTTAAGTGTAAAAAACAGTAACTTTGAATGGTCACTAAACGAAAGGTTGCAAGTTGGGGACTATCTACATGCTGGTTAAGTGTAAAAAACGATCGTGAGTCACTGTTTTCAGTGCCGTTTTAAGCTGGGTCAGTAAATGAACCTGTCGTTAAGTCAAGGACTACTCGCCCTTGGACTTTGCAGCTGCTTAGTTCCCAACTTACAAATGTTTATCACAATCATACAAGAATAACTCCCAACCAACCCACACACACATCTAGTGATCAATAGTTCTTCAAGGCTTCAGAGAAAGATTCCCCCCCCCAATCCTTATCATGAAATTACAGAATGACATTGGAATCTCTGTGCTTAAACTACAGGTTTTTTTCTTCCTAACTCATCAATCAGCCTTTGTTTCTGAGTATATATTTGGTTCTCAACAGATAAAGGCTGACATGCCAAGGTGCAGAACCTATAGGAAGCAAAACTTGGTATTTTCTTCTGTTTTGTGTTGCTGAGAAGGGCCAGGGTTCTACCAACAACACTGGAAATAAAATACTTTCCTTGATAAAATCAAAGGCCTGGAGGCTAAAACATACAAAGAACGGCTGCGGAACTTGGGTTTGGCTAGTCTAAAGAAAAGAAGAAATAGGGGAGGCATGATAGCAGTGTTCCAGTATCTGAGGGGCTGCCACAAGGCAGAGGGGGGGGTCAGGTTGTTCACCAGAGCACCAGAGGGAAGGACGAGAAACAATGGTTGGAAATTGATCAAAGAGAGAAGCAACCTGGAATTAAGGAGAAACTTCCTGACAGTGAGGATAATCAACCAGTGGAGCAGCTTGCCTCCAGAAATCGTGGGCGCTCCATCACTGAAGATTTTTAAGAAGAGACTGGACAATCACCTGTCTGAGCTGGTATAGGTTCTCCTGCTTGAGCAGGGGGCTGGACTAGAAGACCTCCAAGGTCCCTTCCAGCTCTATTCTATTCTATTCTATTCTAAAATAAATCAAGACGTGGCAAACGGATGACCTCCAAAATGGTCCAACTCTAGCTCTCAAACTACCAAGGTTGATAATCAGGGATTACTTCAATTAGACCTACTACCATAGCCATATCTGAGAAGCCAAGAGGTTGCCTACTTTGATGGAACGTTTTTACCTCAAGAAAATCTTGTGTTGCACCACATTTGCTGAGCTGCCCTTTCGTTCCTGATTCCTGATCTTACAGCTTTGTTGTAATAAATTAATTAGCTGATGTGTAGAATTCATCTAGTTTTTCCGAACCTCATGACTCCCTCCCACAAAAAACAGATCATAAATCTCAATGCTGCAGTTGACAGATGATGATAACTGAAGCCCAATTCACATGCAGCCACCTGGTTTAGGAGAAATAAAGCCTTAAAAACATGGTTTTGCCAACAGGCGTGGGATAGAATCAAGATCACGTGAAGTGTTAATACCACTTTACAATGCCTTGGTAAGGCCACACTTGGAATACTGCATTCAGTTTTGGTCACCGCGATGTAAAAAAGATGTTGAGACTCTAGAAAGAGTACAGAGAAGAGCAACAAAGATGACTAGAGGTCTGGAGGCTAAAACATACAAGGAATGGTTGCTGAAATTGGGCATGTCTAGTTTAGTGAAGAGAAGGACAAGGGGGGACATGATAGCAGTGTTCCAATATCTCAGGGGCTACCACAAAGAAGAGGGAGTCAAGCTATTCTCCAAAGCGCCTGAAGGCAGGACAAGAAGCAACGGATGGAAACTAACCAAGGAGAGAAGCAACCTAGAACTAAGGAGAAATTTCCTGAGAGTGAGGACAATTAATCAGTGGAACAACCTGCCTCCAGAAGCTGTGAACGCTCCAACACTGGAAGTTTTTAAGAGACTGGACACCCATTTGTCTGAAATGGTATAGGGTTTCCTGCCTGAGCAGGGGGTTGGACTAGATGACCTCCAAGGTCCCTTCCAACTGTTATTATTATAATAACTTGGGAGTAAGATAGAGCAGGTACAGTGGCTGTATTGACTGTTATGGAGTTGACTACCTTGGCTATACGTTTTTTCCCCTGATTTTATACTTCTTTTTTTTTTGCTGTATTGGTTTTCTGCTTTGTATACCATTTTTAATTATTTGTGAGCTTTTATGGAGATGGGCAGCTTTATAAATTTGATTAATCAATAAAATAAACAAAACACCAACAGCATACTTGATTTAAGTCACATTTTCCTTCCTGGTAATTTTAACAGTTTTTCTTATGATCTGCCATTTTTCTATGTTCTCTTTTTACACAATATCCTGGAGTGACAGGGAAGAGAGTGTCAGATTAAGGGAATAAGAATTACAACTCTTAACTCCTTTCCTTAATGTCCTGTTGATAACACACTCATCCTGACACAAGATGTTCTGCTGTTCTAATCTATAATACTCTTGCAACTAATGTGGGGTTTTTTTGGGGTGGGGTGGGGTGTTGTACATGTGACTTCGAGTCAGTTTATGATTTTCAGTTACTTCCTGAACAAGTCCCTGCAGTTTTCTTGGCAAGATTTTCAGTAGTTTGCTCTTCCTTCTTCCTTGGGTTGATAGAGAAGGGTTCCAGGTTCTAGTGGTCGACCGAAACACGGGTTCCGCCCTGATCTTGAGAGTAAGAGGATCAAAGATCGGACTTGGTGATACGATTTGACCGAGAGATATTGTTTATTGATTAGATAGTGACAGTAGTGGTTGTCGGGACCACCGCGTCACCAATCTTACGTCGTCCGATTGAGACGGGTGTCATCTCAAGTTAGGACTGCGGCTCGAGGCTGACTCATCCTTCCATCCTTCCGAAGTCGGCAAAATGAGGACCCAGATTGCTGAGGGAGGCAATATGTTGATTCTGTAAACTGCTTAGAGAGAGCTGTAAAAGCATTATGGTGTGGTATACAAGCCTAAGTGCTATTGCTGTACGTTGATTATCATAGACTGACATATGCAGCTATGAATGGCATGTAATCTGCATCCTCAATCTAATCTAACCGCTGTCTGCTACCTCCCCCATATTGACAAAATGTAAACATATAAACCTGCCCTTTCCCATCCAGATTCTTCTATTTTTGACTTCAACAGCATTTTCCAACTCTGACGTGCAATTTATGATATAGCAGCCTTCAAAATTTGACAGAAGATCTAACATGGCATCTGAAATTCTGGAGGTTGAATTTACAACTGTGAACACCTTTGGGCTCTAATTATGAAATACACACACACACACAGCCTTTGAGTCTAATCTCTAGAAAAATAGATATATATATATTGGTAACAGTACAAAGATAGTTTGGTGCAGTGGTTAAAGACACTAGGCTAGAAACCGAGAGACTATGAATTTATTTATATCTTGCCTTTATTTTATAAATAAATAAGGTGGCAAGCTAATACTCCTTCCTCCCCCTATTTCTCCCACAACAACAACCCTGTAAAGTGAGCTGGGCAAAGAAAGAGTAACTGGCCCAAAATCACTCAGAGGGCTTTCATGCCTAAGGCGGGACTAGAACTCACTGTCCTCACGTTTCTAGTCCAATGCTTTAACCATAGACCAAACTGTCTCTAGTGAATTCTGAATTTTCTGAATTCTGATCCTGCCTTAGGCACAAAGCCAGCTAGGTGACTTTGGGACAGACACTCTCTTTCATGGAATGATAAAAATGTTGCTAAAAAAAAAACATCGTGACTCGAAGGCACAAAACCAACAACAAGGAGAGAAGCAACTTAGAACTAAGGAGAAACTTTCTGACAGTTAGAACAATTAACCAGTGGAACAACCTGCCTCCAGAAGTGGTGAATGCTCCAACACTGGAAGTTTTTAAGAAGAGACTGGACAGCCGTTTGTCTGAAATGGTGTAGGGTTCCTGCCTGGGCAGGGGGTTGAACTCGATGACCTCCAAGGTCCCTTCCAACTTTATTATTATTATTATTATTAGCCAATAAATGAATCATGGAAAAGATTTTGATCTTAACTATTTTTAATTTGCTGGGGGACACAGTTTTTAAATTATTAAAGTCCTAAGAATCTGCTCCTATATAAAAGCAAGGGAAGGTTCTTTTTCCAGTATGCATTCCAATTTCCCATTTGATGGATCCTTGGTGCTCTCTCAGCTTGTTTTCTTGCAGATGTTTCATTACCCAAACTAAGTAACTTCGTCAGCCAGCGCTGATGATGTTACCTGGTTTGGGTAATGAAACATCTGCAAGAAAACCACCAATCTCAGAGATTACCAAGGACCCCTCATTTTAAAACTGAGCTACAAATATTATTCTTTATTGACTTCCTATTTGTTTCTTTACTTTTTATCTCATCCTTTTTTCAAAGTAATACCCATAGCACTTTTATTTTTCCCACAACAGCCCTATGAAATATTCCCCCAAAGGGACCCTCCCCCCGTCAAGAATCATGGTAGGGGAGACACTTTCTTTTACTTATTTTTATCCTCTACCGGTCGGATTACTATGGGTGTTTTATTTTAAGACACTATCGTAGGTAAAGGCCTAGAGTATTTAAAACTTTATTTTAGGGTTCGAAATGATCCAACGGTTCTTTTAGGGTTCGAAATGATCCAACGGTAAAAGGTGAAACATTTGGCTGAGATTCTCGGCTTCTATGTATGCCCTGAAACAATGCTTAATAAATACTGTTTTATTTACTCTTTGGTTCTTATGGCCGCAAGCTGTTTTAAACTGAACAGTGTTCATTTTCAGATGCATAGCAGGCATAGATATACGACCGGGCTAGCCATTGCAGCGCTGCTATGTCAACCTGCAAGAGCATCGCCCGTGCTAACACTCTTTATCCCCTTTCAGGAAAGGGAAGTTTTGCAAAAACAAAAACGGATCTCTAATCGCCTGAGAAATAAGGAAAGCAATATGCGGTTTTTAACCGGGCTATTCGCTTTCTGCCTTGCAATTTCTCCCTCTGGATCCTCAATAAGGGGATTCTCCGTGTTGAGTTTGTTCTCCCCTTTAAACCAGCTTGCAAGCGACCCAATTCTTCAACTGCTCGCTGTCTTCATCAGGTCCCTTCTTGCAGGCTAGTGTCAAGGAACGCCCTCCCCGTCCGGGTTCAATAATGGTTTCGCTCACCTCCCCCCCCAGCCTCTAGAAAGGGTGTAGTGGGCGATACCAAATAATTCAAGGGGTCGTCAAAAGTAGCGGGCTCACCCAGGAAGGGTCCAAGGAGGTTTGGGACCCATCGTCTGGTTCAGCCCTGAGGCGGCGCGATCTGGCAGGGCTTCGTTCCCGGTAGACTCGGTACAACCGAGGCCCCAGTACGCAACTCAATAGCTTCGCCATCTTGGGGAAGGACCTAAAGCCGGGTAGCAGCGCGGGAAAATGGGCGGGGAAACCAGGAAAAACTGTACTTCCGGGGTCTGTACGGGAAGGAAGAGGGATCAAAAACTCTGTAGGCTTTTTTTTTAAACGCAATGTTAGCAGCTGATTCTTGAGGTAGCTCCTCCTTCAGGCAGTCAGGCAGTAGTACAAGACGACTTTGTTTCAATGCAAAATCCCGGGGTTTTTTTGGGCAGGAAAAAGCGAAGAGATGAGTGCAGTGAGGGCGTGGGAGGCCATAGTATAAATGGAGAAGATCCGAAGATCTTGATGAACCGTAAGCTAAGCAGGAGCCAGTGGCTACAAACAAACAAACCAGCAAAAAAGCAAATTAAATCCTTAACAGGAGTGTCAAACAGAAGGGTCCGCTTGCATGCAATTGACAAAAAGGTGCATTGCAACATGGGTTGTTGTCATTCTGACATAATCAAGGTTGGGAATGGATGCCTAAGATGTCAGGATCAAATGATCTCATTGTTTTTATCAAGTCTGCCTTGGTCAGAATGCATCTATTAGAGCTCCAACTGCAGGGTAACTAAACTTTGGACAGTTGGACAGTGGCTGTCCAGTCTTAAGAAAAAACTGGACAGCCACCTATCTGAAATGGTATAGGGTCTCCTGCTTGAGCAGGGGGTTGGACTAGAAGACCTCCAACGTCTCTTGCAGCTTTATTCTATAACAATAACAACAATAAAATAACAACAACAATAATAATAAAGTTGGAAGGGACCTTGGAGGTCATCTAGTCCAGGGCTTTTCAACCAGTGGTACAGGTACCACCTGTGGTACATTGGCACCTGGCAGGTGGTATGCGACCATCCTAGACAAGCGGTAGCGGGGGAGGGGAATGATCTGAACCGGTGGCAGCACCGCACAAGCCTGAGTGAGAGATGGCTGGAGCTGCAGGGCTGTCAGGGCTCAGCGGAAGCGCCAGGATCAGCGCCAGGCTCCAGCTGGAAAGCAGCACTGATCCTGATGCTTCTGCTGAGCCCAGAAGAAGCGCCGATCAGCTGGAATGTTGCAGCATCTCCAGGGTCTTGTGATTTACATTCAGATGCTTGGCAACTGATTCATATTTATGATGGTCACAGTGTCCCAGGGTCATGTGAAGTGACCAAAACCTGTAGCAACCACCCAGCAGATGGGGGGAATAAAAACCAAACACCCCCCCCACCCCACCCCCGCTGCCAATCCTCAACAGAAATGCTCACAACAATGAAAACCTCAGACAGGAGGAAGAGTGCCGCTGGATGGGCAGGCAGGTGTCTTGCTCGGCTGTGGCTTGGGGGGGGCACTTTTTTCAGTGCCATTGTAACTTCGAACAGTCACTAAGTGAACTGTTGTAAGTCGACGACTACCTGTACTTTATCACTTTTTTCCTTTTTTTTTTTTTTTGGTCATCAAATTTTTGACATCTTGCTAGGTGACTGGTGGTACTCGGATATTGCCATATCCTAAAAGTGGTACAATGGGTGAAAAGATTGAAAAGCCCTGCTTTGAAGAATAGCTTGACTCCATCTTCTTTGTGGCAACCCCTGAAATATTGGAACACTGCTATCATGTCCCCCTTCATCCTTCTCTTCATTAAACTAGACATACCCAATTCCAGCAACCTTTCTTTTTATGTTCTGATTAATTGATCCATCAAATGGCATTAAAGATATATTTAAAACCTGTGCTTTGCAGCTCACGTCTTGCGACCTTTAAATAATATACCTGCAAGAGTAACCGTTTAATCTACATTTAGTGTAGTTTATTAGCACTGACCAAAGTATTACCCCCTTCCACTTCTATTATGTTGGCTTCTCATAGTAGAGAGCAGTTCCTGAGAGGGATTTGTGAATAACATTGGGAGAGTAGGAAGGCCTCTCTTCTCAGAATAAAATAGTCTTTATTCTTAATATTAAAAAGAGGCAGAATAGAATATTTCCCCTGAAGAAGAGACATCTTCTTAAAGGCAGAAAGCAGCCCCAGTCTTCCTGCTATAGGAAAAGAGCATCAAGCAGAAACCTGAAGAGGTTAGTCTTTAGGAATGCAGATTTTGTAATCCATTCAGAAAGACTGGTCCACTATTCGTAAACAAAGAGCAGCCAGAAACTCCAAATATGCAACACAAAAGGCAAGGAGCCCAAACTGACAAGATTAGTTCAAACAAAACACCTAGGATTTACATTTCCCCTCTTGCCTAAGAGTCAGCCATGACCCCCTACATAAACCCATAAGAATCTGGTAACAGCCATTAAAATATTAAAGGACACATTCTTACACAGGAACTGGCATCTCAATTACAAAGCCCCAAAGAATGTATAAAAATCCACCTACTCTCAACTCCATTTTGTCAGCCACCCCAGAAACATGCTGCTGTCACCGACGTTTCTGGCTACCAAATAAACAGAGACCTTCTTTCCTGCAGCCGGATTCCATTTTATTTCAGCGTCTTTCTCACAGCTTGGAACTGGACCTGATTTTTCTTTCCAACGGTATAAACCAAGAATATATACTCTTGGCCAAGCCATGAAGGTCATCCCAGCTGCTCAGCGAAAAGAAATACTTATATTGAATGTACTAGAATCAGACACTTTCAGTTAGTAGATCATCCTGTTTACCACCCAGGATGCAAAAAATAAGGAAACAATAATGCTTTCATAGGAAGCATTATGGTGAAATAATAACCACTAGACTTTGCAAGAAACACTTTGTAGAAGCTCTAACAATATCCTTGCCAAATAGATAAAAGGGGCAAAGCCAAGAAAGGGGCTGTCACAGAGAAAAGGGGGTTGACTTATTCTCCAAAAAACCTGAGAGCAGGACAAGAAGCAATGGATGGAAGTTTGTTAAAGAGAGACCCAACCTGTAAGTGTCTATGGCAGGGGTGTCAAAACTGCCGGCCAATGGGCCGGATGCATCACAACAAAACCGTGCCTACCCCATTGCCGGCAATGGGGAAATAGCTCCGATATGTTGCGTGACGTCACGTGACGTCGCGAGTTTGACATGTCTGGTCTATGGAGATTCTCTTTGGGACACCCAATCTGGAATTAAAGAGAAATTTCCTGACAGAAAAATTAATCAATGGAACAGTTTGCCTCCCTAAGTTACAGGTGCTCAATCGCTGGAGTTTTCAAGAAAAGATTGGACAACCATTTGTTTGGGATGGTGTAAAGTGTCCTGCCTTGGGCAGGGGGTTGGGCTAGAAGGCCTCAGAGGTCTTTTCCCACCCAATGATCCTGTGAAAAAGGAGGGGGAGCACACACTATTGTGGACTGAGGATGTTCCTGCATTGTTTCTACTTTTCCTTTGATGTATCTGCATGGGAATTAGGGAGGGGGGAAATCCTCAGGGCCATCTGTTTTAACTCCCACTGGCTAGCAAGGTCAAGGTGCCAGAGAATAGCCAGTTATCACGTTTTCCGCTCGAAGTTCTCACAATATCTTCATGCTACGGATTTACTCCTGATGGACTGGGGCAGTGATGGCGAACCTTTTAGAGACCGAGTGCCCAAACTGCAACCCAAAACCCACTTATGCATCGTTGGGTGCCGGGTGGGCATGGCCCATTGGCTAGGTGTGGCCCATTGGGTGGGCGTGGCTGCGGTGGTAACAGCAGACTGGGTGGGACTAAAAAGTTCAATCAATCAATTCCAACTTTGCAAGATCTTTTTTTTTCCCGCCAGAAGTTGAAATTGACTGATTGATTGAACCTTTTTTTTTGTACACAGCGGCGGAAGCCTAAAGCGAAAAGGTTTTATAAAACCCAGCTGAAGGCCTAGGACTGGGGCAATGGCGCGCATGCCCACAGAGAGGGCTCTGAGTGCCGCCTCTGGCACCCGTGCCATAGGTTCGCCACCACTGGACTGGGGCATTGGGGTGGGGCTGAAAAGACAGGAGCTTTAGCTTAATATTTTAGCACGGGAACTTCAGATTCCGTCTTTCTTCTCTGCAATCACTTTCTCTCAATAAAAGATCCTTTTTGAAACAATGCCTTTTTCCAGAGATGTGCTTTCCTGAAGGGATAGCTGAGGCAGGATCTTACATAAAGACATATTTCAGGAAGGAAGTCAACAAAAAATTCAGAAAACTAATAATAGAAAGAAGGAGCAGTATTGCAGCAATATCTGTAAATATGTGGAAGATGGAAGCAGATAGAAAATCAAGGAAAGTTCCTCTAAAAGATTTATGAACTCAGAAGGAGTTTCCAGCCGAACTGGTATGTAAGGATGTCAACAGATCAAATAAAGACAAAAGTATACTGAAATTCTCTATAGCACAGATGTCAACATCCAAGATACCTTAAAAGTAATTCCCAATTTGCAAGAACCTCTTGTACTGGAACATGAGGTTAGTTCAGTACTCCAGTCATTACCACACCAGACCACAGAAACTGATGATATTTGGCAAAGAATTTTAGATTAGATAACCTTTATTGACATTTTTTCCTGTGGGCACAATGACATACATTAAAAATGAAATTTAGTTGCTTCCTCTCAAAGTGTACACAAACATAACATACATTTAAAACATACTATATACAACATATGTATAGACCTACACCCTTATATATAAGTAACATATAAATATTAATCACTGTCCATCTTGAATACATAATGGAAGGAGGAAGCTTTAGAGGTCATAAGGTTAATACTGTATGGCACAAAGCTGTGACTGAATCTGGATATTCTGCTTCGGATACCATGGAGCCTCCTCCCAGAAGGTAACAAGGAAAACAGGTTGTAAAGAGGATGTGTAGCGTCCCAGACAATCTTGTGGACCCTGCTCAATGAATGAAGAATCAGTGAAGGTTCTAACCAAATAATGCCAGCAAATGTGGAGAATATCATAGTGGCCAGCAGATCTATCTACTTACCTAGAGCAAAGAAACATGTCTCTTCTTTTTCTATTTATATGGTTGCTAAGAGTTGACACTGACTTGGTGGAACATAATTGAGATATTATAAGAAATACCTTGAGACCTTAGGTCAGGTGGTGGACCCATATTCTGGTTATATTAGAACAGAACAGAACAGAATAAAATAGAATAGAATATTGTCATTGTATAACTCACAACAAAATTATTAAGGGCCATCTTTATGATTTTTCTGGCTTCTATGGGTTTTTATTCATTTTATTATTGTATAAGTTATATATATATGTATGTATTTATGTATGTATATGTATGTATGTATGTATGTATGTATATGTGTGTATATGAGGAAATAAATAAAAACTCACTGTTTGAATTAGTAGCTAAAATACATAATAATTGTAATAATTTTTTCTAGTGTGGTGATGTTGTCCAGTTATGTTGGACTTCAATGCCTAGCATTCAGTACAGCCAAACTAAAATACAAGTAGTCCTCGACTTACAACAGTTCATTTAGTGACCGTTAGAAGTTACAATGGCACTGAAAAAAATAACTTATGACTGTTTTTCACACTTATAACTGTTGCGGCATTCCCATGGTCATGTGATCAAAATCCAGACGCTTGGCAACTAAATCTTATTTATGACAGTTACAGTTTGTTAGATAGGGCCCAATGTTCAAATCTATCAAGATCCTTCTGTATCTTGGATTAGTGATTGGTTAAATTTGACAAATAGAAATATTCTTTCTCTTGAAGGATGGGATTTGTTATTTGGTTGGCAGGCATATTTAATTTATGATAAAAAAGTAGATAGAATTTTTAAGGCTCATATTTTGAGAAGTGCTTTACTTCGAGTGTGGAAGAAGTATTATTATGGATTAAATTATAAGATTCCGATCTGGA
>NW_015387733.1:343672-350142 GCF_001527695.2 Protobothrops mucrosquamatus | reverse complement strand
GTTTAGAAGAGAGCTAAAGGATGTTATAGAATTGTTAACTTAAGGATAATATAATTTAAGACAGAATATAATTATTGTATTGTAAACCCTGTGTGTAGCTCTGGGAAGTCGGGGGGAAGGGAGGGGGGTGGGGAAGGGTGGGGTATGAGGGAGGTGGGGAGTTATATTGTAAAAATTTTAAAAATTTTCAATAAAAAAACAAAAGATCCTTCTGTATCTTAAGGCTGCCCATCTTACGGTCATAAAAAACAAAAAATATATAAACTAAAAACATAAATAAATAATATAACATAGAACAGGGGTCTTCAAACTTGGTCCTTTTATGACTTGTGGACTTCAACTCCCAGAATTCCTCAGCCAGGCACGCTGGCTGAGGAATTATGGGAGTTGAACTCCACAAGTCATAAAAAGCCCAAGTTTGAAGACCCCCGACATAAAACATAAATAAATATTAGAATCCAGAACACCATGGCCCAATTAAAAGATGGGGAGGGTTGGAATAGGATGGAGGAGAGGTGGGATCCATTGTGAATTGTTCAACAACCTCCACTGTGATACTCCCCCGATTGGGGCCTCAAACTAACTGGCAGAGCCATGAGTCCCGTAAGGGAGATAGGGCGGTATATAAATTTAATAAATAATAAAAAAAAATAATGTATTATGTATTCAAATAAGAACTTGTAAATCACTTAAAGGTGATCAAAATTACAGAATTCAAAATATCACGTGGATAATAATAATAATAATAATAATAATAATAATAATAATAATAATAATAATAATAATAATAATAATAATAATAATAATCTAAACAATTGCACGACTGCACAATGTACCATAATAATTAATAAAATAAAAAAGCAAATTATAATAATGATTTATTTATTTATTTATTTATTCAATTTTTATCCCGCCCTTCTCCTTACGGACTCAGGGCAGCTGACAGCCTTATAAAACAGATACAACAATAAATACCCAATTTAAAACCTGATTAAAAAGAAATATTTACTATGGCCTATATAATTAAAATTTCTCTTAAAACCCCACTAAAAATTCCCCTAGGCCAATTAAAATTTAAATTTTAATTTAAAACCCCACTAAAAATTCCCCTAGGCCAATGATTATTAATAAGTGAATTGTAATAATAATTCAAACAGACAAATACCTGCCACATAACACCCTAGTCTTTACAATGGTTAATAAGACAAAAACTGGATAGTGTACTTTCCAGTGCCTGGAGAGAGCTGAACAGAAGGGAAAGAACTGAAGAAAATCACAAAATACGAAGACCTGCAAATAAAAGTAGAACAACAACAACAAACAAAAGCAGAACAACAAAACAACAAAAGCAACAGGAATAGACACCTTGGGTGCCATCCCAAAACAACTGGAGCACCAGTTCAACATCATTGGCATTGACGAAATTGCAAAAGGCAGCTTTATTTGGAACAGCTCACATCCTGTGACAATATCTTTATTAGCATTAAACAACAATGTCATCCATCATCTGTAGTGGCGGGATACAAATATGTGAACAACCGGTTCTCTGTGTAGATGCCACTTCCGGAAGTCTGTTCTGGGCCTGGGCAACAAAAAATTAGCTACCTGTTCTGCCGAAGTGGTGCGAACCAGCTGAATCCCACCACTGATCATCTGCCTATCCCAGATCCCTGAGAATGACTCAATAGATGGATAAAAATTCTAAATCTAGTCTAACATCTGGCTAACTGTACAACCAACCATAACAACAACAAAAACAACAGCAACAACAACAACAACAACAACAATAATAATAATCCATATTTTTAAAATGATCTTGGGGGAATTAATGACTAGGCAGTTATTAAATATATATATATAAATATATTAAATATATATATAAAATCTCTCTCATTCCCTACAGCTTCCCTTTACGGCCCAGTTCACAATCCTTTTGATAAGCCCCACCATCTGGTATCCTCTGGGTGTGCCGGATGTAGATGTGGTTGGATGTCTATGCTCCTTCTGGTGTTTTTTTTTTTTTTTTGACATTTTATCATGACTGTGTTTTAGAAACAAAATAAATGTAACCTAATAGATAATACTGGGGATGTGAAAGAAGAACCTCCGCTGGATCGAAGCAAAGGACCAGTTTAGCTCAGTTATGTTGTTTTCACATAATGGTCCTCTGGAAGAATCTCCCCTCTGAAATGGATGCTGGTGTTCCAACTCCTAGGACGGCCGCAGCTGTTCTGGCCACCCTCTTCCTACTTGTCCAGCTTAGTGATGCCAACAGTAAGAACTATCTGAATTTTGTTTGCCTTTTAATTTGGGAAAGATGCAGGAGGGGGGCGGGATCCATAAATTCAGATCTGTAAGAATTGGGGCTCCCATGAATTTATAAGTTTTGGAGTTAGAACTGCAGGCACCCAGAAAGCAATGTTGGATGGAGGTGTTGGCACAGAAGACTGAGACATGTTCTCAGAGTATGAAGATTGGCTTGACCCAACATCTCCAACTTAGTACCCTGATCCAAATGTTGAGGACTTCATCTAAGAACTGTAATATATTTTCTTAGGAGCTGATGGACTTCTGGTGGGCTGGGGGCATTTAAAGAGAAGCTGGATGATCATTTGTCAGGGACGTTATAGTAGTGTCTTCCTGCAATGGGTAGGAATCTGATCTAGGTAATCTCCAAGATCCATTGAAAAAAAATCTACATGGTGATTCTGTTCATCTGCAGGATGCTGGGAAGTGTTCTCAAGTATATCTAGAGGGCACCTGATTGGAGAGATTAACTGAGCCAGAAAGGATGGGAAGTAGTGAAATACCCTTAGAAGGTTTCAAATCAATTAACTTCTCCAAGAAGGGCTGGAAACACTTTCTTGAAGAGCCACTAGCTACCAGCCATTGTAGGCAATACAAATGAAAGCTTTTTGCTAGACTAAGTGTGATCCTGTAACTGTGAGTAACAGTGAGAAGGAACTTGGAGTCCTAGTGGACAACCACTTAAATATGAGCTAGTAGTGTGTTGCAGCTGCCAGAAAAACCAACACAGTCCGAGACTGCATTAACATAGGGATAGAATCAAGATCACATGAAGTGTTAGTACCACTTTATAATGCCTTGGTAAGACCACACTTATTGCATCCAGTTTTGGTTGCCATGACATAAAAAGATATTGAGACTCTAGAAAGAGTGCAGAGAAGAACAACAAAGATGATTGGGGGACTGGAGGTTAAAAATATGAAGAACAGTTGCAGGATTTGGGTATGTCTAATTTAATGAAAAGAAGGATTAGGGGTGACATGATAGCAGTGTTTCAATATCTAAGGGGGTGACACAAAGAAGAGGGGGTCCACCTATTCTCCAAAGGACTTGAAAGCAGGACACAAAGCAATGGATGGAAACTAATCAAGGAAAGAAGCAACTTAGAACTAAGGAGAAATTTCCTGACAGAACAATTAATCAATGGAATGACTTGCCTCCAGAAGTTGTGGATGCTCCATCACTGGAGGCTTTAAAGAAAAGAATGGACAACCATTTGTCTGAAATGGTATAGGGTCTCCTGCTTGAGCAGGGATTGCCCTAGAAGATCTCCAAGGTCCCTTCCAATTTTGTTACTCTGTTATTCTGATCCTGTCAGTGAGCCATACCTTGTCTACCTGTCTTTTTGCTGTTTAACCCCTTCTTAAGTTTGGGGACCTAATGATGTCTTTTCTTTTCATAGTTGTATATGTAGAGAAAGGCTCTTCCCCAGAGCTGCTCTGCCCATGTCCATCTTGTTCTGGTACTGAAGAAATGTCCTGGTACTGTGTCCAGCATGGCAAAACCACCGTACTCTTCCGCAAACTCTCCAATGGCCATATAAAGCGCTTCCCAGTTGCCTGGAGCCGGCTCCAGATGCTTCAGAACAACTCGCTTCGATTTCACCACGTGGAGGATGACGACACGGGGCGTTACTGGTGCGACATGAACCATTTTTATGATCTCTCGGTGGTGACAAGTAAGTGAGATAGCATTTAAAAGATAGGAAAAATCTTGATAACACCTTTTATGTCTGAGGTTCTTCTGAAACTAGTTAGGCCACATGTACAGGTAGTGCTCAACTTACAGCAGTCCATTTAGTGACTGTTCAAAGTTAAAACAGCACTGAAAAATGTGACTTATTATCGTTTTTCATAGTTACAACCGTTGCTGCATCCTTAGGGACATGTGATCCAAATTCGGAGGCTTGGCAACTGGTTCATACTTATGACCTTTGCTGTGTCCGGGGGTCACGTGATCCTCTTTTGCCACCTTCTGAAAAGCAAAGTCAATGGGGAAACCAGATTCACTTAACAACCAGGTTACTAACTTATCAACTGCAGAGATTCACTTAACAACTGTGGCAAGAAAAGTCATAAAATGGGGCAAAACTCCACTGTGGTTGCAAGTCGAGGACTACCTGTATGACAGAATAACAGAGTTGGAAGGGACCTTTTCTAATCCAACCCTCTGCTCAGGGTTTGGCAGATCTCCAAAAAGCGCTAGCCTTCAACATTATTTTCATGTCTAATAACGCCCTTAGATTCCTAAGGCAAAAGAGTAGTCGTAAGCTGAGGACTGCTTTATCTGTATCTAGTTACCCAGAAAAAAGGACCAAGAATCTGGAGTTAAGTGTGAATATCCCTGTAGGCTGAAGGGATGATAAAATGCAACATTTCCAACATAGTCTTGTGATAATTTGGTGTTTTGTGACTGGCACCTTCACTATGGCAGCTGTTTTATGAATGGGCAAGAGCTGTGGTGGCGCAGTGGTTAGAATGCAGTATTGCAGGCGACCTCTTAATTCCACTGACAGGAGTTCGATCCTGACCGGCTCAGGATTGACTCAGCCATCCTTCCGAGGTTGGTAAAATGAGGACCCAGATTGTTGAGAGCAATTTGCTGACTCCGTAAACTGCTTAGAGAGGGCTGTAAAGCACTATGAAGCAGTATATAAATCTAAGTACTATTGCTATCTATGGAAGACGTATGTTTTGACTTCCAGCCATACATTCTCAGAATATCAAAAGTGGAACAAAAGATTGGAGATTTCTCCTGAATCTGTGTATCTACAACCATAATATCTTGAAAACCCCCAATCTTGTCTGCTCTCGGAAGCTAAGCAGGGTCAGGCCTGGTTAATACTCAGATTGGAGACTGCCTGGGAATACTGCGTGTTGTAGGCTTTTAATGAGAGCCAGTTTGCTCTAGTGATTGAAGCACCTTGTGAGAAACCAGGAGACCGTGAGTTCTAGTCCTGCCGCCTTAGGCATGAAAGCCATCTGGGTGACCTTGGGGCAGTCATTCTTTCTCAGCCCTATCCACTTTACATGGATGTTGTGATGGGTAAAAATAGTAAGAGGAAGAAGTATTATGTTTGTTCGCTGACTTGAGTTATTTATAAAAATAACTCTATAAAAAAGGGAAAAAATGGACCCAGGAAATTACAGACCTATCAGCCTGACCTCAATAACGAATAAGCAAACACCTACAGGCAAACCAAGTCATTACTAAAAGCCAACACGAGTTTGTCAAAAACAGATCATGCCAGACAAACCTTATTGCATTCTTTGACCAAGTGACAAAATTAGTAGACCAGAGGAATGCCTGAGCATTACCTGCCTGAGCAGGGTGTTGGACTTGATGATCTCCATGGTCCCTTCCAACTTTATTATTATTATTATTATTATTATTATTATTATTATTATTATTATTATTATTATTATTATTATTATTATTATTAAGGCGGGTTAAAATACAAACAAACAAACTATCCAGTGCTGGTTCTACTCCAGCTGCAATTGTCTTCTGAGATTTCTTGTTGAACATTTCTCTTCCAGGCAGTCAGCAAAGGCTGGAGCCCTACCAGGCCGATAGCCTGTGCTACATCTTGAGCTGTTTTTTCCGATCCAAGGCATTCTACACAGATGTGATAACCTGGTGGGAAGGTGGAAAACAAATCCAGGATGTTGACCAGATGGGAAGACCCAGCATATTTAAGGGGAAAAGGGCCTCTCAGCTCCATATTTGCTTGAAAAAAGAGGCTTTGGAGAAAACCACTAAGAAGCACATCAAATGTCGCTTTGCCCGGAAGACCGAAATCAAGTTCAAGTTGATGGATAACCATCCTGATTTCTGTACTTGTAGTACTTTGATGCCTTCTGTGCAGGGTAGGTTTCTCCTCCTGAATACATGTAGTCCTCGACTTACAACTGTTCATTTAATGACTGCTTAGAGTTAAAACAGAACTGAAAAAAGAGACTTATAACCAGGGCTTTTTTTCTCGGAGAAAAGGTGGCGGAACTCAAACCTGGCCACGCCCTCATCAAACCCTAGGACCGCCCCTTTAGAGAACAGGAATGCAAGTAAAATTTGGGAGGGGCTATTTCCGGTGTGGGAGGGGCTATTTCCGGTGCGGCCGGCCCGGAAAAAGGTGCCGGAACGCCGTTCCGCCGCGTTCCGGC
>NW_015387733.1:336358-343572 GCF_001527695.2 Protobothrops mucrosquamatus | reverse complement strand
ATAACCACTTATCCACTTATCATACTTATGTCTGTTGCAGCATCCCAGCAGTCGTGTGATCAAAATTTGGGTGCTTGGCAACCAGCATGTATATACAATGGTTGCAGCATCCTGGGATCCTGGGATTGCATTTGCAACCTTCTTAGGGAGCTTCTGACAAGCAAAGTCAAATGGGGGAAGTCAGATTCACTTAACAATCACACAATTGATTTAACAACTTTAATGATTTGCTTAAGAACAATGGCAAAAAGATTGTATGAAGGAACACAACTCACTTAATATCTATCTTGCTTAGCAATGAAAATTGTGGACTCAATTATAATTGTAAGTCAAGGACTACCTGTATTTTAGAACATTTTAACTTTTTTTTTTTTTTAGAGTTCATTCCTTCTATTGCTAAAGTCTGGTTATAAGTATTCTTTCTTTTCTGGTCCAACAGCGCCACCTATGTGAGAAGGAAAGGAATCCCCATGTTTTGCAGAAATAACTGGGGAAAAAAGTTTGTAGAACATATAGAACAGTGATGGCGAACCTTTTAGAGACCGAGTGCCCAACTGCAACCCCAAACCCACTTATGTATCGCCGGGTGCCGGGTGGGCGTGGCTGTGGTGGTCATGGCAGACTGGGTGGGTGTGGCCAGAGTGGGCGTGGCCACCTCGATGTTGCTCGTGGAGAGGGACGCCTGTAGGGGCCGGGTAGGGTTGGGGGAGATCTAGGGGGTTTCTGGCGGGTGGGACGTTGGGCAGGAGGCTTATCCTGCGGGGTGAGATGAGGCGAAGCAGGGGGCAGGGCAGGGGTACCATTGCCGCAGGGCAAGGCAAGGCGAGGCAGGGGCCGGGGCGGCTAATGCCTGACACCATCGGCCTCTGCACACAGTGAGCACATGGGGGCCAACTGTTTCCATCAGCAGCCACAGCCTGCCGGCCCCTTGGTTTTGGTGCAACGTGACTGTTTGCCATTTGCCGCCTTGTGCGTTGCACCCACCCCCGTTGCAAATCTTTTCAGAAACTCACCGCAAAGGATGCCCGGCAAGAAGGATGCCAGCACAACTCCCAGGAGCCAGAGGGGTGCCTCATGGTAGCGGCATTGGGCAGGAGGCGGCAAACGGCTGGTTTTGGTGTGACATGTCTGTTTGCCACCTTGCGTATTGTGCCCAACGCTGCTGCAATGTGGCTCGGCCGAAAGCGGCCGTGGAACAAGTGGGGTAGGTTTCCCCCTCACCTGCCCATTCAGCTACAGCTTTGGTAGCTCTGTAGACAGAGCTGTGAAGTTCTCTTCTCTGACAGATCTTTCACAAGAAGTTGGAATTGATTGATTGATTGATTGATTGACCTTTCCCCCCCCCCAAAAAAAACTTTGTTTCCTTGCATGCGGTGATGGTGCATTGCGAAGGAGAAACAGCACAGGGCTGGAAGTCAGGTAAGGAAAGAAAGGCAATTTCTGGGGGGAGCGAGGATTTCTTTCCTTACCTGCCCAACTTGTTCCAAGGCCTCTTTCCGCTCAGACGCTTTGCTCTTGCCAATGGCCTGACCGCCTACTTCAGCACCCGCCCTCCCCGAGCCTCCGCACTCCACCTGCTGCTTTGGTCGGCCTGCCGGCCCCCACCTCAACACCCTGCCCACTGCCGCCTAGCATGGCCACTCCGGGGCTGCAAGGGTTGGCCTGGGATGGGAAGGGCACGCGCCCCACCCTCCCGCCACCATGCAGGCTAAGGTTGCCGTACCCGCCCCGCCTCCCCAAGCATTTTTTTTTTACTAACCTGCCTTTCAGCTGCGTTCCATTTTTCCATTCGCTTCTCAGCCTTCGCCGTGTGTTTGTGGGACTATTGGTAAAAAAAAAAAGTTCCATCAGACTTTCTAACTTTTGGGGAGGCGGGGGGGGGGCGCGGCAACCTTACCCTGCGCAGGTATTGATGCAGGTTGCTCATGGACGGGACTGAAGGCCTAGGACTGGGGCAATGGCACGTGCGCCCACAGAGAGGGCTCTGCGTGCTGCCTGTGGCATGCGTGCCATAGGTTTGCCACCACGGATATAGAACATAGTTCCTTCCACAATTTTTATTGATCACGAATTAATTGTGCTTTATCTCTTTATTTGTTTTGTGGCTTATTATTTATGTTCAATGGTTTTTATACTGATCATTATTGTCATTCAAAATACAAAAGAACATATCGACAGATCACTTAAATACAGTTAAAAATTCCACAATGAAATAAAACAATCTTTAAAGAAAAAAAAACATAGAAGCCAAAAGCAAAGCAAAGGATAAAAAATTCAAAGAAAAAAGAAAAAGAAAGAAAGAAAGAAAGAAAGAAAGGTACTTATACAGTACTGTATATTAAACTTATCAATGGTTATTGGCTTACTAATAAATCCACATCGATTATTAAAATATATAAAGTCCAAAATATTATAGTAAGATATTAGAAAAATTTCTGCCAAAGTATAGCCTAAAGATTTCTCATCACACATTATTTTATTCCTGCAAATAAAAAAAAAAACCCTTTTCTAATCTATACAGTATGTTGTTTTATGTTGATCCAACTTACTGATTGCCTCCAACCTGAAATATTTTATTTTTTATTATCTGATTGTTAAACTCCTCTTCGTTCCAGAGATTTATAAACTGTAATATAATTTCTTATATTTGTTCCTTATACTTGTCCATTTGTTCCTGAATCTTTCTCAAAGGCTAAAAATGGGAATTCTATTAAGAATACCATCACACAGATCACAATGTTACATTTTGCATGTTGCTACTTTGAGGGGGAAAAAAAAATCCAATTCTACTTCTCCTGTATTGAGACAAGGAGTTCTGTGGGGTGTGTATGTGTGTGTGTGTGTATGTGAACAAGGTGGGAAAATTGCAGAAAATGATAAGGAACTGTGCTCCTTTCTCCGAATCCCTCTATTCTATGCTTAGCAACCGTTCAGAGTTACAACCTACGGTACTTGAAAAGAGGGACTTATGACCTGGATCTGAAGTACCAATGGTACCCCCCCCATGGTCACGTGACCACATTTGGGAGTTTGGCAACACGGCTGCAATTACAGCCATTTCAACCTTCCTGTGGTCATGTGATTGTGTTTTACAATGGTTTTGCTGAAAACCAACACTTATGTGCAGTTTTCAGCAAAATTGAGTCCATAGCAAAAAAATGGATTCACACTTACAACTGCCATGTTATTTAGCAACTGGGCATCTGCATTTAAGGCTATGGTGATTCGCTTAATGCTGCATGCTTAATGATTTTACAGATCAGTCCCATAACCCTATTTTATGACCATTATGACTTATGACTATAATGGGCAGGCTCCCTTACAGTCGTAATTTGAGGACCACTTGTGATTCAGACATAGGTTCAACATGGTATAGCTGCTGCTAAAAGATACAAAAATAAAATAGAAAAAGGGCTTTTCCCAAGGAATAATTGCAAAATTGGGTGGTGTTACCTATTGTATATGGTGAGATCATAGATGGGTATCTCTGCTTTAGGATTAAGGACATGATGGGATGGGTAGAAAGCATATTTATATAATTTATAATTCTCTGGGGGGAAGTCCTGTCCAGTTCACCTCCTGGCTTTGTCCTGATTTTTGAATTTTGAGTATCAGAAGGTAAGAACCTTATTCTGATGTTTCTTTCCTATTATTATTATTATTATTATTATTATTATTATTATTATTATTATTATTATTATTATTATTATTATTATTTGCTTTATCATAGAAAATAAAATACAAAACAGTAAAACAAACAAACAAACAAACAAAATGAAACAAAACAAAAGCATACATTCAACCCTAAGAACAACAAAAAAGAAAAAAATAGTGTACAAAAAAAGAGAGGAAAAAACGGTCAATTAAATTTAACATTTAGCATCTAGGATCCACCCTGGCTGGATGCTGAATATATATATATATTCAGGGGGATAGTGGGATCTTAAATATATAAACTATGATATGCTGTACTATTTGAACTTTTTCCTGCTGATGTCCTCTCTTTCTGCTTTTCCCTAGATATAGGGACAGTGAAAGATGGTTTATTATCTCAGTGCTCAAAAGTCAAAATAAACGGAGTGCCATGGATTCCACTGGTTGTTTGCATTATATTGCAATTTCTAATCATACTTACTCTGGCGGTCCTGTGGAGGAGGAGCTGTAGGTAAGTTGAAATCATATGAATTGGGTCTTGGGAAGACATTATGATTAGTCGACCTGTAAGTCTTGAGAAGACATTATGATTAGTCAATCTGTAAGTCTTGAGAAGACATTATGATTAGTCGATCTGTAAATAATGATGGTGGCATAGAAAAATACAGTGAAAAGTACCAAAATAGCTAAAGTCTAGAAATCCAGCCTTATGAGGAACAATTAGAGTCATCATGTGAGATGGAAGACAAATGAATGAACTAACAAATGAACAAACGAACGAATGAATGAACGAACTACTGACTGACTGACTGACTGACGGAAAGAAGGAAGGAAGGAAGGAAGGAAGGAAGGAAGGAAGGAAGGAAGGAAGGAATAATCTGTATATGTTTAACTTACAGAAGAGATGACTAATAGAAAATGTAATGCTTATTAAATATCTAGAAGGTTGCCCACCACAAAAGAGAGGACTGATTTATTATTATTGCCCCATAAGGTAGGACTAAAATGAATGGTTGAAGCTACTGAAAGTAGATTCAGCTAAAAACTTGCATAATATATGAGCTGACAGCCAATGAAATGGTCTGACTCATGAGGTGGTAGGTTCTCTTTCATTGTTAAGTCTTCAAACGGGAGTTGGATGAGAAGTCCT
This sequence comes from Protobothrops mucrosquamatus, assembly GCF_001527695.2. NCBI lineage: Eukaryota > Metazoa > Chordata > Lepidosauria > Squamata > Viperidae > Protobothrops > Protobothrops mucrosquamatus. Next base: position 338,768 of record NW_015387733.1, on the reverse strand, counting down.
TTAAGATACCTTCCACTCTATGATTTTAGGGACTTGAAGTTCTTACCTGAATTCTGGATGGATGAATCTATGGCACTCTATAGATTGGATATGGACACAGTTTGGGGCAGGGGTCTCCAAACTTGGCAACTTTTAAGACTTGGGGACTTCAACTCCCAGAATTCCCCAGCCAGAAAACTTAAGGCCTTCAAGTCATATTCTCCCAATCTGCTGGTTTTCTTGTTCATTTCATGGAATAATTTAGTAGAACTGGCAATCTGAAGCCCTCCCTCCCTTTTCACAAGGCTATGGAAACATTTATTTATAGAAATATTTATTTATTGCTTTTTTGTGGGTTGAAGGTACCCTTCAAGGAGTTTAGCAAACCCTTTGCACATTTTGGACAGTAGAGGGCCCTTGATGCAAATCTTCACTTTGGATTGTACTAATTTTCGCAATCCCTTTTTTTTTCAGCCAGAAGTACTCAGACAATCTGAAGAAGCCCAGGAAAGGTGGGTGCGCTGAATTTTCTCAGCTTGCATGCCTCTCATTTTTGGCAGCCTAGATTCTGTTCAAAAGGGGATCAAGCTTGAAAAGGAGGACATAAGACTGGATAGAAAATCAAGATCAATGAATTTTGGAGAGTTGAGGAGAAAGATTTCTTCAGTTAGAGTTGCTGTAAGGATGAAATATGTGGGTGGACCTTACTGAGAAAGCTGGTTAAAACTATTATTCCTAATTAGTTTGATAGTCTGTATCATGGGTCTTCAAACTTGACCCTTTTATGACTTGTGGATTTCAACTCCCAAAATGCCTGGCTGAGGAATTCTGGAAGTTGAAGTCTACAAGTCATAAAAGGGCCACGTTTGAAGACCTCTGGTCTATATTCAAAGATTGGATTTCTATAGAGAAGCATTTAACCATATCTCCCCAAAGGGGAAGAGAAAAATAAAGGGGGGGGNGGAGAGAGAAATAAAGGGGGGAAGGAGAGAGAGAGAAATAAAGGGTGGAGGGAGAGAGAAATAAAGGGGGAGAGAGAGAAATAAAGGGTGGAGGGAGAGAGAAATAAAGGGGGAGAGTGAGAAGAGAAATAAAGGGGGGGGAGAGAAGAGAAATAAAGGGGAGGGGAGAGAGAGATCTTTAAGACTTTGAGCAAAAGGAAGGAAAAAAAAGAAACTGGCAAAAGAAGCAAACATCTATTGAATCATTGGTTCCATTAGAAAAGTCTCCTATTTTAGGAATGCAGAGTTTTGGAACAACAAGGTAATTTTTAACTTCCTAGTGCAAACGGGCTTACTCATTCTGCTGCCTCTGCTAATTACAGATGTCCCCCTGTCTGAATACACATCAGAGATCTACGAGAATATCTGACCAGGACTACTGCTGTGACTAAAGAAATATTTCGGTTCTCACTGAGTCGAACAACCTTGGACCAAACCCAGCAACTCTTGACCAATGTTACATTTTCCAAGATCTAAGATTTTCCAGGCTTTTGTGTGTGCTTTTTTTTTAAAAAAAATATCCTGCCAGGTTGTTCTTAATTCTCTGATCAACCTGCCAGGATTGCAGCTCCCATCATCTATTGGTTAGGTTGGCTGGGGAAGATACGTTGATTTAGCTTAGCATATCAGGAATGCACCAGAGTAGGTAGGTCAAATAACAAGGCCTTGGTTTTGCGGGGGATTTCCTCTCCTCTGAATTAAAACAGCCTCCACCCATCCGTGAGTCAAAACAAAACAATAGAGGCATGACATGTGGTGTCTCCATGGCTGATCCCTCTGCTGCCTCCATTTCAAGTCCATGCAAAACTCGTTCTTTTTCTCCAAGCAACAAAGCCGAATGGTTTCTACACACTCTGAAGCTGCCCTCTTGGGGGATACTGAAAATAGGAGGAAAATATTATTTTAAGATCAGTACAGCTAAGGGCGGCTTAAGCCTGTCTGATTCATGAGCTGGGGACTAGAGAAGAATAACAGGGTGGGCTGTAGAAAAAAGAGAGGTGGCCTGGGTTTATTTATGTTGTCTGTAACTGCAACAAGAAAAAGGTCCCGAGCTTTGGAGATTTGGATCTACTGGCCTTCCAAAGTGGTCAGTTATGGTTTGATTCGCTGCTCAAAGCGGGAGGAGTTCTCCAAAAAGGAACTTATGCCAACGTGAAATACATTTTCCTGGTTTCTCACTTTAATAATTTCCTGTGTACAGGTAGTTCTCAGCTTATGACCATTTGTTTAGCGACTGCCCAAAGTTACGACAGTGCTGAAAAAAAGGGACTAATGATCGATCCTTGACCTTACAACCACTGCAAGTCCCCGTAGTCATGTAATTATAATTTGGCGACTTGGCACCTGGCCTGTACTTATGATGGTGGCAGCATCTTGTGGTCATGTGATCACCATTTCCAGTCTTCCCAGCTGGCTTCCAACAAGCAAAG
>NW_015387733.1:307749-333971 GCF_001527695.2 Protobothrops mucrosquamatus | reverse complement strand
TTTAAGAGTGCAGAGAAGAGCGACAAAGACGATTGAAGGGACTGAAGGCTAAAACATATGAAGAACAATTTCAGGAATTGGGTATATCTAGTCTAGTGAAAAGAAGGATTGCCCAAGACATTTGGTGTGGCTGGCTCAGGAATTCTGGGTTGAAGTCCACAAATCATAAAGTAACCATAGTTGCCCACCACTGTAACAGAATAACAGAGTTGGAAGGAGGTCATCTAGTCCAACCTCCTGCTCAGGTAAGAAACTCTATGTCATTTCAGACAAATGGTTGTCCAATCTCTTCTTAAAAACCTCCAGTGTTGGAGCACCTACAACTTCTGGAGGCAAGTTTTTCCACTGATTATTTGTTCTCACTGTTAGGAAATTTCTCTTTATTTCTAGGTTGGTTCTCTCCTTGATTAGTTTCCATCCATTGCTTCTTGTCCTGCCTTCAGGTGCTTTGGAGAATATGTCTGCTCTAAAGGGGAAGTTTCTTCCAATATTTTAGGAATGCTGTGAACATACCAAGGTTGGTGTGGAAAAGAGAACAAAGGAATAAACCCAAATGTGTGGAGGACTCATGTTTATTTTTTTTACAGAATACAGGTATACATATCTACTTAGAAGTAAGACCCATTAAGTTCAATGTAACTTGCTTCCAGATAAGAGGGAATAAACATACAGCCAATAGATCTTATTTAGAACTAAGATGCACTTAGGTTTTCCATGTAAATTCTTCCCTTTCAACTTAAGATGTAGCCAGAATGAACATTTCGTTTTTGTTATGGAAGTGCTATTGCTGTATAGGTTCTTTTTTCATGGTTTGAAAGCACATTTTGAAATTCTAATATCAAACAAAATTAAAGCAATTTTTAAAAGTAAATATACGCACATCAATCTCTCTGTTCCCTTTCAGGGTAGGCCATGTTATATAAAGTGCAGAAAAATAAAAAGTAGTAAGCAAAAGAAATTAAAGGCCAAAAAGAAAATGAAATGAATTTAATTTACACAAACACCATTCCTTACACCTTTCCATTCTTCCAACTATCTTTGCTTCTGCCTCATCTATAGAATTAATCCTATATTGCTTTCTCTTTTACAAGCCCTTTTTTGGAAGATCCCATCTCAATACTACCTCAGATAAAATTTTCATTACCATCATAGACCAACCTATACTTTACTTTATAAATTGATTTATTCTCACTAATGAGGAAAATGAATGATGGGGCTTAAAGAGGCTTCTGTGACAGTTGAACAAGTATTTGGAAAACAAAGAAAATCTCCCCCAAAAACTTAGAGTCTTTGACTGCAGGTATTGCCTACAACTTCCTAAAATTCCTTGATATGATTTTTTGTTTGCCCTGTAGCAGATCCAAAAGATCAGAAAGCATTTTCCCAGTTCCATCTCTGAGCGCTCTGTAAAAATTGGGAAATCAACGGTTGTACGATGCTTAGTTTGATTCATTAAGTTCTCCTTTGAGAAACTAAAAGCTGGAAGAAAACTGTACCAGTTCAGAGATTTATTTAGTTCGTCTTGCTTGTCCAAATTAGTATGAGAAGAAATCTGTTCAGCTTGCGTTCTAAAGCAAATTGAATTAATCTGAACTTTCAAAATGAAGAATGGAGCTACTATGTATGCTGGTATCTAAAATTCAATGGTTGTTTTCACAACGCAAAAAAAAAAAAAAAGCACAAGGATGTACACATGTGGGGAATGTACGTGTAGAAATGTATTATAATATATAAAAAAATCCACTGTTACTTATCTGTATTTTAAAAAAAAATTGTACTGTGCTGGAGAAAGTGTGTGGATGCAATCCATATATTCAGAGCAAAGATATATAAATGTTGACTTTAAAACAAACTGGCAAACTGATATGGAAATAGGAATAATTTTCAACACAGGAAAAACAAAGAAATGGGTGAAGGCAAAGCAGACGGGCTACCCGTATTCCAGGTAACTCCAGGAAGCAAATACAGGTAGTCCCCGACTTACGACAGCTGAGCCCCAAATTTCTGTTGCTAAGCAAGACAGTTGTTAAGTGAGTTTTGCCGTATTTTTATGACCTTTCTTACCACAGCTGCTAAGTGAATCTCTGTACTTAGTAAGTTAGTAACAAGGTTGTTAAGTGAATCCGGACTTCCCATTGACTTTGCTGGTCAGAAGGTTGCAAAAGGGGATCCCATGACCACCACCACCCCGGGACACTGCAATCCCTCACATTCTGTTGCCATGTGTCTGAATTGTGATCATGTGACCCTGGGGAATGCTGGCACACTCATAAGTGTCAAAAACGGTCACACGTTACTTTTTTCAGTGCCGCTGTAACTTTGAACGGTCGCTAAATGTTGTAAATCGAGGACTACCAGTATTACAGATTTGGGGGAAGCCAGAAGACAAGGCAGAAGTGCTTGAATGGACCTGCTGAATTCAGGCAACCAAATGTGGCTGACGTCGCAGGAGTATTTGGGGACAAAGGCAGAAATGTCGGTATATATAGGGTTAAATCCAACTCTCCTTCCTGTATGCAGGAGTCGGGCAACATAGCCCCTCCTTTATAGACTGTTATGTATGCAGCCTTTAGGGGCAGCCCAAAATAGCAGCCCTTGGCATATTTTCATCAGCTTCCAGTGGGTTGCTGCTGCTGCTTAGCTTTCAAATATCTGCCTAGGGCCCCAGGCATGCCAGAGATCATATTTCTTCAGTGGAATGAGGGGTGGGATGGAGGGGGGGAATTGCATTGGGGGGGGACTCACCCTCCATTGTCTTATCTCCCTCATAGACATGACACTGTCATCAGGAGAAACGTTGGGAGAATGAGAAGGCCCCAGCCATGCCGAGGAAAAAAGCACAACTCGTGATCATATTTGGGGAAAATCCTATAAACTGAGGCTTTGGACGGTTGTAGAGAAAACACAACACTACTGCCTCTGGGCTGAAAATGTGAAATAATAATAATAATATACAAAGCCGGTTAGGCAGAAGCTTTTAGTACAGGAGGAGGAAGACAGTGTAAAATCTCAAAGGGTGAAAAAGATTAAAAGGGGCTTAAGGGAGGTGGGTATCAGTATTTCTTGACCATGGGTTTTGGGGCTACTGGAGTTGTAATTGGTCTAACACTAGTTTCCCAACCCTGTTTTAAAGAGAAGCTTGCAGAGGATGAAAATAAGTGGAAAAGGAATGGAAAAGGTAGAAGGCAAAGAGAATGAAAGAAGAGGAGGAGGAGGAGGAGGAGGAGGAGGAGGAGGAAGAGGAGGATTAAGGCAGCTTCAAATCCTAAAGCTTCATTCATATGCTCTAAAAGAGAGGATATGCCTTCATTAAGTCACAGAGGCATTTTTGAATAAAAAGAAAAGGCGAGAGTGTCTATTTAATACAGTGCTTGATTGGATAAAACTACAATCCTCTGGAGCTCCATGGACGTTACTTTCAGGTAAAAAAAAAAGTAGAAGGATAGCAGACTTAATCTTTGGCACCTTCTAGAGTTGGTTTTCTCTCCTTCTTGGAAAGAGGATTAGAGGAAGCGAAGGAGCCAGGCGCCTGCGATGGCCAGAAGCACAGGCAGAGAGATGTGAGCAGAGGTGGCCCCTGAATTGCAGAAATCGCTGTCGCAGCATTTGTAACTGGTGACATATTTGATGCCCACGTAGGTCTCAGTATCATTCTTGCCACATTTATCCTGAGCGACGCAGTCCTTCCTCTTCATGAGATTCTGACCAACTAGGTGGAACATCAAAAGAAAGAGAGTGAGAGGTATGTATGGATAATGCTCCCTGCCACCCATACAACACACCATTATTGCATTGTTGAGAACAAGCAGGGCAGAAAGCACAGCAGAGCTGATTGATAGTTTGATATATCAGTGTTAGAGACCACCCATCTCACTCATTATTGCATTATTACAGCTAGGCAGGAAGGAAGGGTCAAGCGAGGAACTAGCCTTGAGTCCCTGCGTAGTCTCCAAAAGCATAAGACTAGTTCCCTGCTTAACTCCTCCTCCCTGTCTGGTGTTTCCCAATACAGAGTGATTCTGGATGGTGTTATTTTTATTTTATTTTATTTTATTATTTTATTTTATTATTTTATTTTATTATTTTATATTTTATTTTATTTTATTTTATTTTATTTTATTTTATTTTATTTTATTTTATTTTATTTTATTATTTTATTTTATTATTTTATTAATTTAATTTAATTTAATTTAATTTAATTTAATTTAATTTAATTTAATTTAATTTAATAATTTAATTTTATTATTTGTAAAATTTATAGGTTGCCCATCTTACCTGAGGTAATTCTGGGCTGCGTACAATCATAAAAATTAAAAATTATATGCTGCCGATCTCACTATCAAGTGACTCTGGGTGGCTTGCAATGTCAAAAATAGCAATATAAATAAATTAGAAGATTTAAAAATATGAAAAACATTAGGTGCTAAAAAGTTAAATTATTAAAATTAGCAACCTTAGAAGGAGAATGTGGAGGCAAAGGACCAAGGCATAAATAGGGTGGAGGTGGGATCTTCTCTTATTCTACTAGCTACCTTCAGAATGGGACACTCCCATTGGAACCCCAAGCCAGCTGGCAAATGAATGAATATATACACATTTAATATATAAATAAAACAAGTCTAGAATTATTAAAATTTAAAAGGCAGGGGGAGGGTCTAGCCAACTCTGAGCTTGCACGCTTCTCTGTAAGTCCTATGCGGGTTGAAGGAGTCAGATCTTCAAACTCTTCCAAAAGGAGAGTGGGGGCCCACCGCACTTTTGGGGGAGAAGATATTCCAAAGGGGGTCCGTGTGAAGTAGATATTGCTAAATGTTACAAATCCACACACTTGAGTCTAAAATACTCAAAACTGAGTGGGTCTTTTGCTGAAAAATTTCATGTGGCTTTGTTGGTCTTAAACAGACCAAAGATGGTTGAACAGATGAACAAAATAGAACATTTTTAATGCATTGCGTGATGTTGATTAGGAAACCCAGGGTTGTTTATTCCACAGATAGGTTCTACGGGGACCTATTCAGAAGTATTATTCCAAGAAACAAAGTCATACCAGATTAAAGTTCCTGGGGAAACAGCCTAGGTGAAGACAGGGAAGAAATTACAAAAATAAAAACAAACAAAACAAAAAAACATCCTTACCAGCAGCTCCCCGGATGACAGCACAAACTTCTCCGCTTTTACAGGTGACCGTTGAAGCGCTGCAGTATTTATTGAAAAGCATGAATGAACACTGCATACACTGAAGAGCAGATCCTGAGATGGAAAGAAAGTTTTGTTTTGTTTTTTAAAAAAGGAGGGAGATGAAATCAATTCAAGCTGGAATTCACAATACTATGCACACTTTTGGTGCCACCCCAATGAAATAATAATTAGGGCTAGAACTGGGCTCCTGCCCACCTAGATTCAAGTAGATTAATAGGTACCACTTCGGTGGGAAGACAACATGGTTCTGTGCACCTTTGGTGTATAGCAGGGGTAGTCAACCTTGGCTCTTTTATGACTCGTGGACTTCAACTCCCAGAATTCCTGAGCCAGCTAAGCTGGCTCAGGAATTCTGGGAATTGAAGTCCACGAGTCATAAAAGAGCCAAGGTTGACTACCCCTGGTGTATAGTCATGCTGGCCACATGATCCATGGAAATTGTCTTCGGACAACACTGGCTCCCTCAGCCAAGAAACAGAGATTAACATTGCGCCCTAGAGTTGGACATGACTGGACCTTTACCTTAGAACTGTGCAAGAAATACCATAGAGGGCAATTGCTTTTTGTGGTTGCATTTAATAACACAGCAAAATGTGGACACAGATCATCCAAAAAGTGGTGCACACACCACTTAATTCCCTTGCAAACTGGGATTAGAAGGCAATGCGATGACGTTTCAAAATCAGGGTCCTATCTTGACTTGTCCGCCTTTGAGCTTATAGGATTTAACCGCATGCGGCAAAAAGTGCTACTTTCAAACAAATGGTTGCAATGCAAACCCTGGCTGCCCCACGAGGGAGATTTATTTATTTCTCCTTGGGAATAATTGCACGAGTGTTATTCGTCAGAGGGTGGGAAGTTGGCGGCAGGATTAAGAAGAGGAGAACAATGCAGTCAAAGAACAGGGAAGCTGGAACCGGCAAGATGAGGTTTTATTTATGTATTTATATTTATTTATTAAATTTATGTGCGGTCCATCTTGTATTGAAACGACTCTGTTTCATTGTCTGCTAATTTCAGGTGCTTGATTAATGCACACCTGTTCTCAAATCAGGTAATAATAACAACAAGAACAACGAGTTGGAAGGGACCTTGGAGGTCATCTAGTCCAGGGCTTTTCAACCAGTGGTACGGGTACCACTTGTGGTACATTGGCACCTGGCAGGTGGTACGCGACCATCCTAAAAAAGTGGTAGCGGGGGAGGGGAATGAGCTGAACCGGCGGCAGCACCGCACAAGCCTGAGCGAGAGATGGCTGGAGCTGCAGGGCTGTCAGGGCTCAGCGGAAGCGCCAGGATCAGTGCCGCTTTCCAGCTGATCGGCGCTTCTTCAGGGCTGGCAGGGCTCAGTGAAAGTGCCAGGATCAGCGCCAGGCTCCAGCTGGAGCTCTGCGCTGATCCTGGCGCTTCTGCTGAGCCCAGAAGAAGCGCCGATCAGCTGGAATGTTGCAGCATCTCCAGGGTCTTGTGATTTACATTCAGATGCTGATTCATATTTATGATGGTCACAGTGTCCCAGGGTCATGTGAACTGACCAAAACCTGCTGCAACCACCCAGCAGACGGGTGGAATAAAAACCAAACACCTCCACCCCACCCCCGCTGCCAATCCTCAACAGAAATGCTCACAACAATGAAAACCTCAGACAGGAGGAAGAGCGCCGCTGGGTGGGCAGGCAGGTGTCTTGCTCAGCTGTGGCTTGGGGGGCACTTTTTTCAGTGCCATTGTAACTTCGAACAGTCATTAAGCAAACTGTTGTAAGTCGAGGACTACCTGTACTTTATCACTTTTTTCCTTTTTTGGGGGGGGGGGTCACGTTTTTGACACCTTGCTAGGCAACTGGTGGTACTCGGATATTGCCATACCCTAAAAGTGGTACCATGGGTGAAAAGGTTGAAAAGCCCTGATCTAGTCCAACCCCCTGCTCAGGCAGGAAACCCTATACCATTTCGGACAAATGGCTGTCCAGTCTCTTCTTTAAAACTTCCAGTGTTGGAGTCTTCTAGTTATGACCACGGCTGGAACCAGAATTTCCATTGCTAAGCAAAGCGGTTGTTAAGTGAGGTCGTGCCCGATTTTATGACACTTTTCACCTTGGTTGTGAAGCGAATCACTACAGTTGTTAAGTAAATCATTAAGGGAACCCGGCTTCCCCCATTGCTGTTTGGCCAAATGCCCACATTTTGATCATGGGACCAAAGCGGACGCTGAGCCAGTTATAAGTGCAAGGACGGTTGTTAATCATTTGTTTTTTTTCAGTACTGTTGTAACTTTGAACTGTTGCTAAACAAAGACTATAAATCAAGGGCTACTTGTACGATATTCAAGTTAGATATTTTTTTTTTCAGCATCTCTTACCATTTAGCTCAAGGCAATCCAAGCGTTACAGCAGTGGTTCTTAAACTGTTTGATTACCCCTTTCCCCAGGCTTAATAATAATAATAATAATGATAAAATTGGAAGGGACCTTGGAGGTCATCTAGTCCCACCCCCTGCTCAGGCAGGAAACCCTATACCATTTAGGACAAATGGCTGTCTAGTTTCTTCTTAAAAACTTCCAGTGTTGGAGCATTCACCACTTCTGGAGGCAGGCTGTTCCACTGGTTAACTGCTCTAACTGTCAGGAAGTTTCTCCTCAGTTCTAGGTTGCTTCTCTCTTTGGTTAGTTTCCATCCGTTGCTTCTTGTCCTGCCTTCAGGCGCCTTGGAGAATAGCTTGACTCCCTCTTCTTTGTGGCAGCCCCTGAGATATTGGAATACTGCTATCATGTCCCCCCTCGTCCTTCTCTTCGTTAAACTAGACATACCCAATTCCAGCAACCGTTCCTTATATGTTTTAGCCTCCAGTCCCCAATTTGGGTCTGAGCCTAGTGCTGAGGCCGATGAAGAACACCAGGCACAAAGTGCAGGGTTTTTTTTCCTTTTATTGAAACGCTCCAAGAAAAGGGGTCCTGGCCAAAATGCCGAGGAACCTTCAGCAATAGAATTAAGAAAGCTTTATATATTTTCACTAAAGCAGAAGGCGGGATAAGGCAGGATATATAAGAAATACCATCTAATAAACATTTTAATAATGATCTAACAATTATTCTATTGGTCTCTGGCCATCTCTATTCCTAAGCCTTGGCTATTGAATGCTTCAAGAGTTACCTAATACACATTGTATTTGGCTCCAGGCCATCCCTATTCCTAACTTCTCGCTGAGGTCTGCAAGATGCCTAACTCTTTGTTACTTTTATCAGCTTTCTAACCACCCAGAATTGTTACAAGCTTTACACGTGCATATTCCCTGGGAATAAGCATTCTTTGTTCTTGCCAGACAATTACAGGTTTCACTGTCTCCTTTCAAGCGTATGCCATAACCTTGCTTTGTTTTAGCAGACAGCCCATCACAAGTAATGCCATTATCCTCATCAAAAAAGCTTAGACTCGGTTGTTTTACACCAGTATCTTGGCAGCCATAGTGCCAAACTGAATCCTTGACTCACAAACAAGCAATTACATTACTTCATTATCCTCAATATATGCCCAAATGACCCCCTTGTAAATTACCCGGTAAGCTGATAATTACCTCCAGTTTAACACCCACTGAACTACCAGGTGGACAACCTTTTTTGGATAAAGGTCTTAATGGATCTTCTGACACCTGAATACCTGATTTCAAGTGCCTTATTGTGTTTCCCACAACTCAGTTTTCAGAGTTTGCACAGCACAGGGGCCACACGGCCTGGATTCAACCAGTTGGGCTAAAATGCAATTGAATTGTGAGCATACCTATAGTGGCTAGCCAGATGCTACAATGCCATCCAAGAACCAGAATGGCTGGATGTACTGTTTACAAAACAAAACAAAACAAAACACAAAACAACACAAAACACAAAACACAACACAACACAAAACATCCTTTACTGCAAGATTGTTCTGTTGTGAGTTCAGCTGCAAGCTCTAAGAGAGTGGGTTTGTGGCCCACCCAGTTAGCAGCCCCAGGAGATCAGGCAGAGCAAAACATAGCTGAGTAGATGAGAGAGACTGAGCTTCAGTTTAAAATAACAACAATTTTAAATTTGCAAATGTGCCCATGAAATGCAAACATGCATTCATTTTTGCGGTGAGAGGTGGCTGGGGGGAGGTGGGTGACCACCTTACTACCAACACAATGAGGCTACAGAATTTCTGGGCTCCTAAAAATTTCTGTCAAAGAGTGCAGAGAAAAGCAGAATAACAGAGTTGGAAGGGAGCTTGGAGGTCTTCTAGTCCAACCCCCTGCTCAAGCAGGAAACCCTATACCGTTGCAACAAAGATGATAAGGAGTCTGGAGATGATGTATGATGAATGGCTAACAGAGCTATAGGTACATCTAGATTTTAGAGGAGAAGGATTAAGGCAGTGATGGCGAACCTTTTAGAGACCGAGTGCCCAAACTGCAACCCAAAACCCACTTATGCATCGTCAAGTGCCGGGTGGATGTGGCTCATTGGCTGGGTGTGGCCCATTGGGTGGGTGTGGCCCATTGGGTGGGCGTGGCTGTGGTGGTAACGGCAGACTGGGTGGAACTAAAAAGTTCAATCAATCAATTCCAACTTTGCAAGATCTTTTTTTTCCCTGCGAGAAGTTGAAATTGACTGATTGATTGAACCTTTTTTTTTTTTTGTACACGGCAGCGGAAGCCTAAAGCGAAAAGATTTTCTAAAACCCAGATGAAGGCCTAGGACTGGGGTGACAGTGCATGTGCCCACAGAGAGGGCTCTGAGTGCCACCTCTAGCACCCGTGCCATAGGTTCGCCACCACTGGATTAAGGGGACATGATAACATTGACTTATTCTCCAAAGCACCAGAGGGCAGGAGAAGAAGCAAGGGGTCTTGTTAAAGAGAGAACCAACCTGGAAATAAGGAGGAATTTCCTGACAGCGACAACAAATAAACAATGCAACAGCTTGCCTCCAGGAATTGGGGGAGCTCTATCTCTGGAAGTTTTCAAGAAAAGATTAGACAACAAGGAGGTTGGACTAGAACAGGGGTCCCCAACCTGTTGACTACCGGACCACGGGAATGGCTGGCGAGTGCACGCACGTGTGTGCGCACATCCCCCCCACTTGTGCTAGAACTACCGTGTTACATCGTGTGCATGCACATTTTCCTGCTCCTCCCTTTCCATCAAGGCTGCCAAGCTGGAAAAGTTGGGAAGCTCTGGACTAGATTGTATGATTTCCATAGAACTAGGATTTTGTGACACACTACTTTTAAGCATGAGAGTTTTATACTGCTGGCCTGACCCACAGCTCTGCTTCCTCTGAACCCAGTGGTTTGAAGGACAGTTAACAAGTCTGGGCCAACAATATCTCTTGCCAATTTTGATGGCATTTTGCAACACAATCAGCACTAAAGAATTCACACAGAACCTTTCTTCCAATCCCCCGCTCCCCACCCAAACACAGGCACACATATTACAGTATAAACGCCTTTCTAACACACTGCTTGAAGTTTATTTATTTTTTTAACACACAAAGGAATTTTTAAGAAGATTAAAAACAATACCAATACTAGAAGAGAAACAAAGAAAATAAGGAAGAATAATGAAGTAAGAAAGAAAATAGAAACAGAAAAAAAGTAAAGATGTTAAAGAAGTGGCTTTGGGTCTTTTTGACAGTAGCTGTAAATGTATTTATATTTTACCGTCTAAAAATTACATGTTTGGAGTTTATTATGCCGGCGCTTTTGTCTATGTTTTCAGAATAACAATGGTATTATCTTATATATTTCAGTTTTAAATGGTTTCTTCAGTAATTGAGTTATTTTGCTTTCGCCTATGCTTATATAGAAAATGAATGAGAAATTAAGTCCTAATACTGCAACACTTTTCTTCCTATAATAGTTAAATATCTATGGAGATTGACACTTATCCAGGTCACAGTTGTCCCAAAGGTGCTTTTTCAAAAGGCAACTGGATTTCCTTGGGTTTTTTTCTTGAAGACATTTCACTTTTCATCCAAGAAGCTTCTTCACTTCAGAACTGAAAAAGCTTCTTGAATGAGAAACAAAACATCTTCAAAAGAAAAACAAAGAACGTCCAGTTGCCTTTTGAAAAAGCACCTTTGGGTCCTATAATAATTCTTTCTTCAGTTATAACCATAGTCTGATCTCCCATGGATTCTTTCATAATATTTGCTGTTGGAAAAAAAGAAGTCAGCCCTACCGGTTTTATTTCTCCCAGTTACATACTTTGCAGAATACAATCCAATCTAAGTTCACCATTTTTTTAAAAAAAAAAAAAATCCTAGGCTAGGTTGTTTGAGCGAGAACCCTATTTTTATTCTGAAAAATGGCCTGCCATTTTTGCTTTTCTGCCAAGGAAATCTTCCCTCAAAAAGTGAAGAAGCTAAAATCCCAAATCTTCACTGATGTTAGTGGAAGACAGACAAATATCTAAAGTCCATTTACAGGAAGAATCACACATGCTATTTGTTCTCTGCTGGAGCAAAGCAAACAGAGCAGAGGGGTTTTTTGGAGCCTGTCGAGAGTAGCTGGAGCAAATTTGGAAAAACAGGAACAAAATGAAGGCCCAGCCTGGAAAAAATAACGCTGCTGCAAACCACAGCTTTTCAAGGAAAACAAACTCGTCCCAGGACCTCTGAAACTGCATTTCCTGCTTGCTCAGACAGCCTGTTGTTCATTTGTGTAGTGTGTCCTCAAATTGAAGGATGAGATGGGAGGAAGAAGAGAACTTGAGCTGGTCACACCACTTTTTCCTGCTTTCAGAAAAAAAGAAGAGGAGAGGGTGTATAAAAGGATTTCCTGCACACCCTGCTGGATCTGTGTTTTCGTTGGAGAATGTCCCAATCAACAAGCTAGAGAGCATGAACAACCAATTGAGGTTGCATATTGAAGACTATCTATGGTATATTGTTATCCCTCCATGTCTTTCAGCCATTTCTTCCAATCTTGTTCTTTGTTCTTCCAATCTTCTGTCATTGATGCTGGTCCACAAAAAGACCCCTTTTAGAGGACTGTCCCAACATTGTAAGGGTGGGTCCTATTTTAAAGGAAAATAGGCTATGCATATTTTTAGTTTCTCAATAATTCTCAATCATCCAGGTTAAAGCACCAAAGGTGTTTTTTTCCAAAAGGCAACTGGACTTTCTTGGCATTTTCTTTGAAAACATTTCACTTCTCATCTGAGAAGCTTGTGCTATAGTAGTAAGCAATGCATACGTGCTAGCAGCGACTTAAGGAACTGGCAAATAAAAGTAATTTGCAAAAGAAAAGTACGAATGATAAAGAAATCCAAAGCAAACCAAGGATACAATGAATTGCAGGAAAAGAATGCTCCAACCCTGGAGGTTTTTAAGAAGAGACTGGACAGCCATTTGTCCGAAATGGTATAGGGTTTCCTACCTGAGCAGGGGGTTGGACTAGATGACCTCCAAGGTCCCTTCCAACTTTACTATTATTATTATTATTAATGTCACACATTTAGACTATTGGTTTCAGTACAGCACTAGCAGAATATATCGAATCCAATTGACTGAATGGAAAAGTTCCTTTTGCTTCCTAGCAGGCTGGCTGAAATTTCTGGCTGGTTTAGGCCAGGGTGGGGGTGGGGAACTATGGCCCTTTTAGGATTTGTGGACTTCAACTCCCAGAATTCCTGGGCCAACCACAGTTGAAGTCCACAAGTCCTAAAGAGGCCATAGTTCTCAACCTCTGGTTTAGACGCAAGTAGAATTCAGCCACAGTCTCCACTGTGAGTATAAATGACTAGCTTTGAGCTGTCAAGACCTTGCAACAGCATACTCAGCATACACCTTCCTTAAGAGCCTAAAGACCTGGCTGTGCCAGTCAGCTTGGGGCTCCAATGGGGGAGCATCACAGGGGAGGTGGTTGATAGATTATCAACAGATCCCACCTCCCCCCCATCCTGTTCTCAAGCTCCGCATCTTTAGTTGGGTCACAGTAACTGGATCTTCAGAGTATTTTTTTTGTGTGTTTTAGCTTTTGTATAGTTTTTAATCTTTTTAAGACTGTAAGCTGTCCAGAGTTGCCCTGTTGTAAGATGGGCAGCCAATACATTTTACAAACAAACAAACAAACAAACAAACAAACACAAATGTCGAAGAAATTTTGCTAAGAAGCAGCAATGACATCAAAAAAATAACTTGTAGTGGTAATAGGAAGGTAAGAATTTGTATTTGAGAAATGAATCTGGCCTGGTTAAACAGGTTAAAGTAGACATTTATATATTTTTTAAAAACATTAAAATAGCCATCTTTCTCATTGCGGTGGCTCTGGATGGCTTGCAAAGTTGAAAAATCCAACAACAACAACAACAACAACAATAATAATAAAGTTGGAAGGGACCTTGGAGGTCATCTAGTCCAACCCCCTGCTCAGGCAGGAAACCCTATACCATTTCAGACAAATGGCTGTCCAGTGTCTTTTTAAAAACTTCCAGTGTTGGAGCATTCACCACTTCTGGAGGCAGGTTGTTCCACTGGTTAATTGTTCTGTCAGGACGTTTATACCAAAGACAACCCCAAAAAACAACAACAGTGAAATCATTAAAAACTTTATGATTAAAAGCATTAAAAGATTAAAGAGTTTCGTCAATATTATTTGTTTGGTTGCCAAGTTTCCAGGCTACCCAACTCTAGAAAAAAAAATCTGTGTGGCTTTACAAAATAAAAAATACTACATTATACATAAAATAAGCCAGAACATAATATAAATGGGCATATGGGAAACTACAAAATCCACATGGGGAAAAAACAGGTTTTAAAAGCAGGAAAGATAGGAAGAAGGTGTCATATGGATTTTTGGGGGGGCAGAAGAAGTCTATTCCAAATGACAGGTCTACAACTGAGAAGGTCCACTTTCAGGCTCCCAGTAGTTGGCATTGCTTAAATGATGCGACCAGAAGCAAGTGCACCCTCTTGCTATAAATAGGACAGATATTCCCTCAATAGCTAGGCCCTCTGCCGCTTAGGACTATTTAGGAGATAACTACTACCTTGAATTGCATATGGAGCTCCCATAGTAGGAGTGATACATAAGAGTTACATTAGTCTACATGACCTAAGTAGCAGAATCAATACACTGGAAAGGGTTTATGAAGAAAGGTCTAGTCAAATCTCAGCCATGGTTTAAAACTCTAGAAAATTTCCTCTCCATGTTTTGGGAGACTGCATTCTGCATTTGATTGCTGCTAAGAGGAATTGGAAAAATAACTTAAACCAACCTGTACTTGATTGTTGGGGAGTTATGATAGAACTTCAAAGATCTCAAGAACTGTTGCCTAGAAGAAAGAAGATTTGAACTCTTTTGGCCTAGAGGTTAGGACATAATTGCTGGGTTGATGGTCTAGTTAGTACAAGGGTGTCAAACTCGCCATGTCACGTGACATGTTGTGATATATCATGACTTTTTTCTCATTGCTGGAGCTGGGGTGGGCGCGGCTTCGGCATGATGCAGTTTGACACCCTTGGTCTAGTAGATTCTGCTTTAGGAGTTGGGTGGTGCTAGATGGTTCTATCCAACTTCATGTTCCTACGTGCTAAAAAAATTAAGACTTATCACTGGGTGCAGAATTGACAATGAAGAACATTATGCAGTATCATAATTGCACAGCTGAAAAAACAAGTCTACAGGGGCTGGGTTCCTATTGTATGGCTTATCCTGATGACTAATTTAACCCATGTTCTGAGTTCATATAATACATCAAACCACAAGCTAACCAAAGGGCCTGGGTTTGCACAACTTGATAAGCCATGGAAACAACACCCTGTTATTAAGATGAAAACAATGCTTAGCCTTACATCTGTGCAGTGCTTTGGATTCAGTCTCCAAAAGGTGCTTCTGAATGCAAAGAAGAGCATTCACAAAAGAGAGCAGACACCACATCTATCCACAGCACCTTAAATTCCTTTGGGATGTTACAGACCAGTGCTACAAGGCACTTCAGAGCATTTTATGGAGATCAAATTGGAACTGCTGCATGTCTGTAGCTCAAATACCGTTGTGAATTCTGTAACTGTTATGGTTGAGTATGTGTTGTGAACCAACCAATGTTGGCTAGCATTCTATCTTCTGGATGTCTATGATCTGTTTCTTGATTTTGTATTCTTGCTTTTAAAGTGTAGGCTGTTCAAAGTCCCTTGGGGCTGGATGTCCTCTAAATTGTTTAATCAATTCAATCCATCTAGGGCACCATCTAGGGCACGAGTCTCCAAACTTGGCAACTTTAAGACTTGTGGACTTCAACTCCCAAAATTTCCCAGCCAAAGGAATTCTGGGAGTTGAAGTCCACAAGTCTTAAAGTTGCCAAGTTTGGAGATCCCTGATCTAAGGCAAGAGTGTCCAACTGCCGGCCTGTGGGCCGGTCATGTCATCCGGAAGCCGCGACCACCTCATTGGCCGGTCATGTCATCCGGAAGCCGCGACCACCTCATTGCCGGCAATGGCAAAACCATCTTGATATGTTGCGCAACATCACATAACGTCATGAGTTTGACATGTCTGATCTAAGGCATTAATTAAGGATGAAGATTTGAAGAATACGTTCATATTATTAATTCTTTGACAACCTATATCACGTATACCATTTTTCAATCTGGAAAAAAATATCACCCATCTGCATATAGAAATCAGTATACCCATTAAAATGCATCCATCAAAGGGTCTACAAAACCTCAACTCAGGTAGTCCTTGAGTTGCAACCGTTCGTTTCATGACCATTTGAAGTTACAACAGCACTGAAAAAAGTGACTTATGACCGGTTTTCACACTTACCACTGTTGCAGAATCCCCACGGTCACATGATCAAAATTTGAGCACTTGGCAACTGTCATGTATTTATGATTGCTGCACTGTTTGAGGTTATGTGATCACTATTTGTAACCTTCCTAGCTGGTTTCTGAGAAGCAAAATCAATGGAGGAAATCAGATTGGCTTAACAACCACATGATTCACTTAAAAACCACAGTGATTCACTTAGGAACTGTGGCAAAAAGGTCGTAAAATGGGGTACAACTCAACTTAACAACTGTCTTGCTTATCAGCAGAAATTCTGGGCTCAGTTGTCATAAGTCAAGGACTATCGGTACTTCCATAGTTGTATCTTCTTCCCAACAGCCATAACAAACATGCCCTAATCTGCAGATCAATTTTTTTATGGTACATATGACTATTCTTAGCCTTTTCTGTTCCCTGATGTAGATATTATTTATGTCAAGATTTCATAAAATTTCAAGTTCAACCACCAGAGTTTCCTCAAAGGATCCTGGTAGTAGTAGTTTGGAAAGAATTAGTTTCAAGGGACATCGCAAGATAACCCAGCCCCTGAGAACTACAATTCCCAGCCTTCCTTTGGGAGATGGAGTAGCTATTTTAGCAGATCATCTCTACAAGATTGGAAATACGTCTTATCATACTCTTCTGATTACACCTTCTAATCCAGGGGTCCCCAACCTGCCACGGCCGCTTTGCCACTGGGCTGCCTGAAGGTATGGCCACCCCCCACTCGCACTAGCGCTGCCCCGAGCATCCTGCCTGCGCTAGCGCCACCCCACCCTCAAGCATCCCATTTGTGCGCGTGTGCATGGGGCTCATTTTTGTGTGCGCACATGCGCGCGGCCCATTTGCACATACACACGTAGCGGTGCCTGCTTCCCTTTCCGGGCTGCCAAATCAAAAAGGTTGGAGACCTCTGTTCTAATCCATGTAAGATGGTCGGCTTTTCCTTACTTATTTGCTTTCACCACAGGAGTGAAGAAAAATATTTTTTAAAAAATGTTGAACAGCAGGGTGTGGCTGTGTCTAATAGGAAAGACTTAAGCAATGGATTTCATTAAATGTGAACAAAAGAATTACACAGTAAAGTGCCAAAGAAAAAAGGGTGGGTAGGGGTTTTATGTGTCTGAAGCATCAGTAAATATACAGCTTTGCCGAATTTGGGGAAAAGATCATGCACTCAACTATATGATGGGATTTTTTAAATTGTTAATGACAGCAAATAATCAGGCCTGGAGGGAATGCACTCGAAGTTATGGAAGCAGGGAAGTGTTCTTCTGCGAAGTGAAAAATGGGTTGGAGAAGTTGTGTGTGGGAGAAAAATGCAATTTATGAAACTTCCTGTTAAGAGATTTTTCAAGAGCATGGCTGGCATTCCTGTTGCAAGGGTGAGGACCCAGGGGCGGGTAGGTGGGTGAATCTGTGGAAGAGTTAAAATCTAGGTAGTCCTCAACGTAGGACCACAATTGAGCCCAAAATTTCCGTTGCTAAGTGCGACAGTTGTAAAGTGAGTTTTGCCCCATTTTACAACCTTTCTTGCCACAGCTGTTAAGTGAATCACTGCAGTTGTTAAGTTAGTAACACGTTTTCTATAGAGGCCATCCTTGACATACAACAGTTCATTTAGTGACCCTCTGAAGTTACAACGGCACTGAAAAAAATTGATTTATGACCATTTTTCACACTTATGACCTTTGCAGCGTCCCCACGGTCACGTGATCAAAATTCAGATGCTTGGCAACCGACTTACACTTATGATGGTTGCATGTCCCAGGGTCATGTGATCATCTTCTAACAAGCAAAGTCAAATTCACTTAGCAACCGTATTACTAATTTAACAATTGCAGCGATTCGCTTAACACATGTGGCAAGAAAAGTCGTCAAATGGGGCAAAACTCACTTAACAAATTTCTCACTCAGCAACATAAATTTTGGGCTCCGTTGCGGTCGTAAGTCGAGGACTGCCTGCATTTCTACATTTCAACTGAGATTCTGGGGAAATGTTTGCTCCTATTTATGCTTACAGTGGAAAAACTGACAACGTCTATAGCAAAACATATTTTGGTCTTCTCACAGAACAATGATAGAAGAATGAACTAGGTATTCATTGATTTTCCTGTTATTCATGTCAGTGCCAGATCCAGGACAATTAGATCTCACACCCCTATAAAAAATTCATGGCTCAGGGTTGGATGCATCTAAATCTTGCCTGCTTCCCACCTGTTTTTCATCACTGGTGAGTGGAAACAATTTGCTAGTTCTCTCTGTTTCTACTTGAACTGTTGAAAACAATGATCTTCTTTAGAATCGCTGGAGGAGAACGAGAGTGCCCAGCTTTCAAGGTAACTCTTGCATCAGGTTTAAAGAGGGGGCAAGGCAAACCCCTCCTCATCCAGTGATTACACGCAATGCTAGTTCTCTTGCCAATTGCCATGAAGGAGCTGCAATCCTTATCAAGGGCAAAGGAACCTCACTCCATACATTTTGCTTCTTAACCATTCTTAGCGTTAGGTAAACATTTGACTTTGATTTAGATTGCCAGGCAATGAAAGGCGGGTGATGATAACATTTCGGGTTGGGATATCAAAGATCTAATTTCAGGTTTTCATTGAGTCAAACCTGAAGATTAGTATTTGGCCCCCGAAATTCTGGCAAGTACTGAGATCTATGTGCCTTTTCACAGCAGGAATCGATCGACTGGCTTGTCCCCTAAATCTGACTGACATTGAAGACTGAGAGAGAATCACTGGTCCAAATTCACCTGGCTAGGTTTCATGCCTAGAACTCACCGTCTCGCGGTTTCTAGCCTGGTGCCCTAACCACTAGACTACCCTCCCTCTCCTTTGAGTTTAATTATTTAAGTGATCTCTCAAATATCAACCTTGAAGGTCCTGTTCTGGTAGACCAGTTGAAGTTGCTTTATAAAGTTCCTTTGAGTTAAGCCAGTGGTTCTCAACCTTTTTAATGCCGCGACCCCAACCGGTTGTAAGTCGAGGACTAAACCGGTCGTAAGTCGAGGACTAAACCGGTCGTAAGTCAAGGACTACCCAACCGGTCGTAAGTCGAGGACTTTCCCTGCCCGGGAGCGCCACGCATGCGTGGTTCTGCCCCCTGCGCCTGCCGAGGGTAGCTGGCAAGCGGCAGAGACGGAGCAGGCCGACCACCAGCTGGCCCAGCCCAAGGGAGGTAAGGCACCCGCCGGAAAAGGGAAAAAAAATGGCGGACAAAAAAATGGCGGACAAAAAATGGCGGACAGCCTTGCTTGGCGACCCCCATGAAATGGTCGATCGACCCCAAATGGGGTCCCGACCCACAGGTTGAGAACCACTGAGTTAAGCTGTGGTGGCGCAGTGGTTAGAATGCAGTATACTGCAGGCTAATTCTGCTGACTGCCAGCTGCCAGCAGTTCTGCAGTTCGATTCCCACTGGCTCAAGGTGATTCAGCCTTCCATCCTTCCCAGGTCGGTAAAATGAGGAACCCAGATTGTTGGAGGCAGTATGCTGACTCTGTAAACTGCTTAGAGAGGGCTGTAAAGCCCTGTGAAGCAGCATATAAGTCTAAATGCTATTGCTATTGTTATTAATAATGATAAAGGTTTCCCCCTGTCCAGTTGTGTCCAATTCTAAGGCACGATGCTCATCTCTGTTACTTAGCCAATGGAGCCAGCATTGTCTGAAGATACGTCTGTGGTCATGTGGCCACCATAACTCTACGGTGAATTACACAATACACTGTTACCTTCCCATTGAGGTGGTACCTATTTATCTATTCGCATTTGCATGCTTTCAAACTGCTAGGTTGGCAAGAGCTGGGGTGAGGATGGGAGCTCACCCCGTCTTGCAGCACATGGGTCTTGAACACAGGCTGTCAGCTTAACCACTGGGCCATGGCACCCCCTATTGAGTTAATAGTGAATTCAATATTTTGAAATAAATTGGCAGGAGGACCCACCCCGGTTCTGCCAACTTGTTTAATGTTCAGATCACAAAGCAAAAGAGATTTCCTGAGGCTTTGCTTTCACAAACAATGTAGCACCATAAAAAAAAGAACATTCCTTGTTGACGAATTAACATTTCTGTTGTAGCATCAACATTCAGATTCCATTTCAAGCACAATTCTTTCCAAGATAACACCTGTGTATAGGTTAAAATTTACAGTATACCCCAAGTTGCAGATAATAAAATTCAGGATGCTTTTCAGACTGGAGAAAGAGTCTAAAGAGTCTTAAGTAGCCTCTCTCTATTTGTGGGATTGGGCGTGTCAAATTTTTTCTAGGACATTTTGTAAAACAATTGCCCCAGATTTCCCCCAAGCAGAAGAATTAGGACAAAGTTTGGGGGGTATCCTGAGTTTTTGGTAGGAATGGCTGGGGTTAGGAGGCAAAAAGGCACAAAACTGCTTTTAAGCCAAGCCTAGTTCAGTGGTTTTCAACCTTTTTAATGCTGCGACCCCCAACCGATCGTAAGTTGAGGACTAAACCAGTCGTAAGTCGAGGACTAAACCGGTCATAAGTCGAGGACTACCCAACCGGTCGTAAGTCGCGGACTTTCCCTGCCAGGGAGCACCGTGCATGCGTGGTTCCGCCCCCTGCGCCGGCTGAGGCATAGCTGGCAAGCGGCAGAGACGGAGCAGGCCGACCACCAGCTGGCCCAGCTCAAGGGAGGTAAGGCACCCACCGGAGAAGGGGAAAAAAATGGCGGACAGCCTTGTTTGGCGACCCCCGTGAAATGGTCGATCGATCCCATAGGTTGAGAACCGCTGCCCTAGTTGTAAGGCTTCTTATGTAAGAGGAATGTTGTTTACAAGCAGGGCATGGCAGCTTGCTTCAAAAGAACGGCACATGGAGCTCCAGGGCTAGATTAGTGACCTGGGTTGTACCACACCCATATCCACATGAAAGCTGGAAAAGATATTTGCCAAAGACCCCTAGCCAACACTAATCGTGCAGATTGGACCACAGCCCACCAATATATTACACAGATTGGAACTGGGATTCCATGTATACTCCCTGCTTTTGTTTGGTGGATGTAAAAAATACAGCTCCACACCCAAACAAATTTGATTGCTCCAACCTTACTTCCCTTCTTCAGTTGCTACAGCCAAAGAAAGCTGTGGATGCAAATCCTTCCCCAGGGCAAACAGGTTTCTTTAATTATCTAGCCTGTTTCTTTATGATGTCGTTAGTCTGCAGGCAGAGATACTTTGCGGGATGTTGTTAAATTATGAAACTATTACTCAGGCTGTCATCTACCATCTTAAAAGAAGGTATTTATTCACACATAAGGCAAAGCCAGCATTAGTTTGGGCCGTGTGAGGTTTTGCGTCTCTAGATCACCCACCCTGATCTATTTTAAGCTGTAGGTTGTTTGCTATAAAGCTGATCTGCTGTTTGGGATGAATGTCTCAAAACATTCCGCCCCCCCCCCCCTGATGGATTTAAATCTTTCATTGACTTTTGCATAGTTCATAGGTGTTTGGCCAGGAGAAAACTCGTTTGGGCTGCATTCTATTTCCAATTTCACCTGGGTTTTTTTTGTTTTTAAAGAAAAAACGAACCTGTTGCACAACAACGGCTGTTGCTCTTTATTAATGACACCAAACACTACATCAATTTAGTGGGAAACAATGATATTTTCACTTCCTTATATATACTGAACCCCCCCCCCCCCCACACACACACCCGCGCACCCCCAAACCAGGATTCAGGCTTTACTGAATTTGCAATGCAGTTTGCAACTCAATACAAAGTATGCACTGAAAAGTGCACACAAAATCTGTGTGTGATAACAGAGCGGGCAGAGAAAAATTATACGATGCTACAGAAGCTTCTTTCCAAATGTATGTATTAAGAAACATGTAGGCAAACGTCTTCTCCCCCTCCCGCCCTCCACCCTATCTATATATCCACGTGATACGCTCCACCTTCCTCAGCCCGAATTGGCCGACTGGGTGGGTTCGGAGTAAACGGCCCTCTTTCGGCTGCGGGTGTGATCCTTGGAGGCACATATTAATTTAAAGACATGTTATTTTTAAGAGCAACCCAGGAACTGAGACAGAATAAACTTAAGGTGTGGGGAAAAAGGAGAAGCTGGCCGAAACACATCTTGAGAGGTGCTTCCATCCCTGTTTTTGAGAAATAGCTATATTCTTTTTTCTATAGGGGGGGCTTATCTCTTTGCATTTCTTACTGATATGCTAGTAAACCTGATCTTCCCTTTTTGAGACACACACACACACAGAGCTATTTTTTTTCTTTCTGAATTTCTCTACTTTCGTGGCACTGTTTCTCAGCTGTTTTCACTCAGACTTGTTCTACAAGCAAATAATAATAATCTCATGAGGGCCTTAGGTCTTTGAGCACAATAAGGCCGATTGTAGCAGCTTCCTCTTGTGACAGTTATCAAAAATAGCTTGAGTAAGACATCCAAACATGTCTAGCCATCCTGTTTGCTTCGGACATAACCCTTGGAACATTTTTTGTGGACTGCATTTGTTAAAGTAAGCATTTGTTTGCTCTTTTTTTTTTTAAAAAAAAAATAACATTAGCCTAATTATCCAAATTGCACTTATTTTCCTAATTCCCAATGTGTTTTGGGACAGAGGGGCCCCAAAGAAAGGACACTGTACTTTTGTCCATTTGAAAGCTCAAATAAGTAAACGGATAGTTGCCCAATAGTTTTGAACCCAGGGATAACAGACAGACAGACAGACAAATAGAGATTGATAGAGAATAGAGAGAGAGAAAGAGAGAGAGGGGTAGATAGATAGATAGATAGATAGATAGATAGATAGATAGATAGATAGAGAGAGAGAGAGAGAGAGAGAGAGAGAGAGAGATCTCCTGGTGAAAAACCAGGCAACAACCAAACTAATAGAAGGATGAGAAAAGAACGAGAAAAAAAGAAGTGAAGGGTAAGGAGAGCGGAGGGTCATAGGCAAAACCAGAGAGTTCCGCAACGCGACGGATTGTCCCTCTTACCAATAGTGATACAAGCCAGAACCACAGCGCATAGCCCAAGTAACTTCCCCATGGTGAAGTTGATGCACTGACGGATAGAGGAGTAGCGATGTTATTGTAGCCCGGCGACAGCTTGGAGTGCCTGAAATCTTCTCCCCCTCCCGCCCTCCACCCTATCTATATATCCACGTGATACGCTCCACCTTCCTCAGCCCGAATTGGCCGACTGGGTGGGTTCGGAGTAAAGGGCCCTCCTTCGGCTGCGGGTGTGATCCTTGGAGGCAGAAAAGTCACACGGAGAAAGTGAGTCAGAAACGGGCAGGGAGGGGTGGATGAGGGGGGAAAGAGAAGGGGAGAGAGAGAGAAAGAGAGGGGGGGGGAGAGGGTGAAAGAAAAAGAAAGGCTGAAAGAACAAGAGGAGAGAAAGAAAGAAGGAAAAGGGGGAGAATAGAAGGAAAGGAGGGAAAGAAAGTCAGAAATAGAGGAAAAAAGAGAAAAAGAAAAAAGACAGGCAAAGAAGAGAGAGAGAGAGAGAGAGGGTGCAAAACGAGAGAAAGAAAGACTGGGAAAGGAAAGGGGTAGAGAAAGAAATGGAAGAGGAAGGAAAGGAAAGATGAAAAACAATAGAACAATTGAAGAAAGAATTCCAGTGGAGAAAAGAAAAGCAACTAATTCAAAAAGTGCAACCTATAGGTTACACCTAGATAGATCTTCAGAGCTTCCTTGAAGGCAAACAAGCCTGGATCTCTGCAGATTTTGAGGGAATATTGCTGTAGAAGCTCTGATATTAAAGGCACATTTCTGGATCCTATTGGATCTTACTGGAAGGATAAACATAATGGGAGGTAGGCAATCCATGTTCTAATCTACAGTGTACTCAGTGGTGGGATTCAAATATGTGAACAACTGGTTCTCTGTGTAGATGCTGCTTCCGGAAGTCCATTCTGGGCCAGGGCAACAAAAATTAGCCGAACTGGTGCGAACCGGCTGAATTCCACCACTGAGTGCACTCTACAGGTCTTTACAGATGAAAAGTAGCACCATGAACTGCATCCAATAGCTACTGGTAACTGCAGTGATGTGTTACATGGATGTACTAAGCTATGCCCATAACTATTCACACTACCACATTGTGAACAAGTTGTCACTTCTGCATGGTCTTCAAGGGCAGTCCCACAGAGAGTTCATTGTATGCCAGCTGGGGGATTCTGGCAGAAAGAAGCGATCTTGTTAGCTTCGGTTTTCCTCTGCCAGATTTTCAGTTCACCTTTCCAAATTGTGTCATGTTCTCTATTTGCCCAAGTGGAACATTGTTCTGAAGTAACAGCTTACTAAGTTCTGAAAACGCTCTTGTGAGATAAGAAAGTTTCGATAGCCACTTGCAGTTCAGGAATGACAACCCCAGAGGGTGTTTCATTCAAGCACAGTCCCACAACTCACAGAAAAAAGTTTCAACAAGACAATCCCCTGACCACAGAATAATAAAGCAAATATATGCACTTGGAGACACTACGGGGGCCCATCTGACTAGAAATCCTGCTGCTGAGAGACTTAGTTTAAATTCAGAATTAAATGACCTCTTTAATCACATTATCCAACTCTTTTAACTCTTTCAACCAAGATGTCCAGTTGCCTTTTGAAAAGCACCATTGGGACAACCATGACCTGGATGATTGAGAATCTCCATAGACCTTTGAATTAGGATCCGTTGAATGAGAAGTCAATGAAAAATGGTTACTAGCAGATTCATATTCTTTATTCTAGAACAAAAGCCTTGCCATATTCCAAATGAATCATTAGCTCACCCACTGAGTCATTGATTCCAGGGTAGTATCACAGAATGATAGAGCTGGATAGTTCCACAGAGTTCATCCTGCCCATCCCCCACTTGATGCAAGATCTACTAAAACATGTTTGAACACCTCCAGAGATGAATAGAATAACACAGTTGAAAGAGACTAGATGTAGGTCATCTAGTCCAACCGCCCACCCAAGCAGGAGACCCTACACCATTTCTGACAGATGGCAGTCCAGTCTCTTCTTGAAAGCTTCCAGTGATGAAGCTCCACAATATTTGAAGGCAATCTACAGTATTTCGTTGATTATTGTTCTCACTGTCAGAAAATTTCTCCTTATTTCTAGGTTGAATCTCTCCTTTGTCAGTTTCTATCCATTATTCCTTGTCTGCCCTTCAGGTGCTTTGGAAAATAGGTTGTCCCCTTCCTTTCTGTGACAGCCCCTCAAATATTGGAACACTGCTATCATGTCTCCCCTGCTCCTTCTCTTCACCAGACTAGTCATGCCCAGTTCCTTAACCGTTCTTCATATGTTTTAGCCTCCAGTTTCCTAATCATCTTTGTTGCTCTTCTCTGCACTCTTTCTAGAGTCTCAACATCTTTTTTATAGTGTGGTGACCAAAACTGGTTGCAGTATTCTAGGTGTGGTCTTACTAAGGCTTTATAGAGTGGTATTAGTACCTCACCCAATCTCAATTGAATGCCTCTGTTAATGCAACTTAGGTGGGGACGCATCGTACCGTACCGTACCATGCCATGCCATGCCATGCCATGCCATGCCATACCATACCATACCATACCATACCATACCATACCATACCATACCATACCATACCATACCATACCATACCATACTGAAACCTGTTCCATTGGTTGACAAATCTTACTATTAGTAAATTTCTCCTAATATTTAAACTGAATATACTCTGGGGTCCTTGCTGATCTCTGAACTTGGTGGTTTTCTTGCAGACTTTTCATTACCCAACTGGGGCACTGATAATATTACCTACTTGGGTAGTGAAGCATTTTCAAAAAACAACCAAGCTCAGAGAGCTGCAAGGATCCTACAGTTTAACCCGAAGCTATAAATATTCTCTTCTATTGATGAATATACTCTGTAGTTCCAACTGTCTTACTTCTGCCTTTTTTTTGGGGGGGGGGGTAACAGAGAACAAGCCCATTTCCTTCTCTATACGACAACCCGTTTGATATCTGAAGAAGGTAGATCATTATATATCTTCAATCGTTTCTTATGCAGGCTAAACCTGTCCACTCCTTTTAAAGGTTTGTCATAGGACTTGACTTGTACTTTCTCAGTCCTACTCCAGAATTGAACCATTATAGCACCTCTCTGTCTAGCTTGTAGCCCCACAGGCTGAATTGGTCTCAAGAAACTGCTGTAATCTCCTAAGGAATTGTTTGTTCCAGATCTCTCTCTCTCTCTCTCTCTCTCTCTCTCTCTCTCTCTCTCTCTCTCTCTCTCTCTC
>NW_015387733.1:302781-307268 GCF_001527695.2 Protobothrops mucrosquamatus | reverse complement strand
AGGAATTGTTTGTTCCAGATCTCTCTCTCTCTCTCTCTCTCTCTCTCTCTCTCTCTCTCTCTCTCTCTCTCTCTCTCTCTCTCTCCTCTATCAATCTATCTACCCCCCTCTCTCTTTCTCTCTCTCTATTCTCTATCAATCTCTATTTGTCTGTCTGTCTGTCTGTTATCCCTGGGTTCAGAACTATTGGGCAACTATCAGTTTACTTATTTGAGCTTTCAAATGGACAAAAGTACAGTGTCCTTTCTTTGGGGCCCCTCTGTCCCAAAACACATTGGGAATTAGGAAAATAAGTGCAATTTGGATAATTAGGCTAATGTTATTATTTTTTTTTTAAAAAAAGAGCAAACAAATGCTTACTTTAACAAATGCAGTCCACAAAAAATGTTCCAAGGGTTATGTCCGAAGCAAACAGGATGGCTAGACATGTTTGGATGTCTTACTCAAGCTATTTTTGATAACTGTCACAAGAGGAAGCTGCTACAATCGGTCTTATTGTGCTCAAAGACCTAAGGCCCTCATGAGATTATTATTATTTGCCTGTAGAACAAGTCTGAGTGAAAACAGCTGAGAAACAGTGCCAAGAAAGTAGAGAAATTCAGAAAGAAAAAAAAATCTGAACATCATTTTCAGTTTAAGAGGGACATCAGATATTTAGCCAGCTATCCACTTTGCCCCAATAGAAACTAAAGTTCTGACACAAACTTGGAGGCCCTTAAATCTATTTTTTTCCTCTCTGTGGCTAAGCATAAAGAAATCTCAAGGAAGGGCCCACATGGGAGAGCTATAATTTGATTCTTATGTATTTTTATGAGTTTCTTGCAAAATGTGTCATGCTAGTGTGCTCAAAGCCATGTTTTTATGAATCCTTGCAAATCTATGTGAAAAACAGGTTTTCAGTTATTCATAACTTTCTCTGTCAAAGAAACTTGTCTACTATTTTCTCAAAGTAGATCTTCTTCTTTTCTAGTGATCATGGATTTAGGTCTATTTGCTGTTCCACTGAATCCTGATGGACTCCCTGTTAATATGTTGCCCCCAGTTGGTTATACTCTGAAGTGGGTCACTTTTACAGTCCAAGACTGGATTAAAACCCCACAGATCCTTGTTGGGAACTAATATTTACAGTCAATCCCCTCTTCTCTGTAATAGCCCCTCAGATATTGGAAGACAATTATCACATTCCCCCCCCCCCCAATCCTTCTCTTTGATAGGCATATCTAGCTCCCTCAATTGTTTATCATATGATTTAGCTTCCATACTCTTTATCATCTTTGTTGCTCTTCTCTGTGCACTTTCCAGGGTCTCAACACCTTTTTTATATTCTGCTGGCCAGAACTGTATGCATTAGTCCAAGAATGGTCTCACTAATACAGTATAAAGTGATATTATCACTTCTTGTGAATCTGTAGGGACTTGTCTAGGCAGTTGCCAGGAGTCAAGAATGACATGAAGGCATGTGCACACATGCATGCACATGTGTGCATGCACCCCCCCTCCCCCAGCTACACCCTCTACAAGATCTAAGCTCCCAGGCCAGCACCTTCATCACTTCATCACATTGCTCCTTGGTTGAGAGAGAGGAACTAGCTCGAAGTTCCCCAGGAGATTGTTTGATGAAGGAGGACTAAAACTTGTGTCTCCCTGTCCTGGTCCAGCACCTTAACCAATATATCACATTGGTTTCCCTTTAACCAGAATAGAGTAATATTTGAGAGCCAGTTTGGTATAGCATGTAAGGCACCAGGCTAGTAAATAGGAGACCACAAGTTCTCATCCAGTCTTAGACACAAAGCCAGCTAAGTAACCTTGGATCAGTTGCTTTTTTCTCAAGGAGGAGGGGGAGGAGGAGAAAAGAAGAAGAAGAAGAAGAAGAAGAAGAAGAAGAAGAAGAAGAAGAAGAAGAAGAAGAAGAAGAAGAAGTAGTAGTAGTAGTAGTAGTAGTAGTAGTAGTCCCCAAAACAACCTTGACTCAAAAGAACACATTCTCTATGGGAATAATCTTGGGAGACAAGAGGAGGCGGAACAGCAGCAGAGGCAATGTCAGAGAAGAGATGTCTCAGCCCACAGAAGGAATGAGGATGGAGAAAGCATCTCAGAAGGGACCCTCCCTTGTTCTCCGGTAAGTAAAGGCAAGGGAGGGGAGAAATGCTTTCAGACTTGCAAGATGCTGTTAATGCAACCGTACAATAAAGGTAATGTTGATATCATGGTTTGGTTTCTTGCCTGGATTACCTAGAAGGACTGACTCCTGAAAACATGCCTCTATTTCAGCTCATAGTTGCCTGGATTCAAACAGCTTCTGAATCCAATATACAAATATTTTCTGAAATTAAATATACATCCATCTCCTTGTTACATCGCACATCTATAATCTGTTTATATTTTTTCAGAGGTTGACATTTTGGGTTCTTGTTACATTTAATCCATCAACTATAAATCCGAATTCTGTCTTTTGTTGCTTTGCTCTGGACCTATATGGTTTCCTCTTTAGCATAATTGACCTTCCCTGGACAAACATTTTTTTTTGAGTTATGACCCTTGTCATGCTGTGGTTCTCCAGCTAAGAAAAATAGCTTCCGACTTCTTAAGATAATTTAATAGGGCATCCCAAAACAATAAGAACAGAAACAAAAAACACATTAGGAAACAAAGTACATTAGGAAAAAATGTTTCTATCTCATGGAAGGATGAAAACAGAAAGCTAGATGACTGCTTAGGAATAAATCAAAGCTGTGGACAAACTGATCCAAAGAAGTATAAAAGCGTGACAAAACGTAGGAAAACAGGAGGACATAATATGGTCTTGGAGTGGGATAACTCAAACAGGTTTGCCTAGAATGAAGTGATGACAACAGTGTTCAAGTATGCAAATGTATTTACTTGAATTACATAATTCATAATCCCCTTTTTAACTCAAAGAAGGAGTCAAATGTTAAAAATAGCAGGAATAGTTTAGAAAATCCAGGGCAGAAACTAAACAGTGGAAGGGGGGACTTCAAAACTGAAGACGTTTCTTGGATGAGAAGTGAAACAGTCCAGTTGTCTTTTTTTTTTAAAGTTTTTATTGGGTACACAGGAAAAAAAAAGATTAAAAACATTTGAACATGGTAAATCGTCTTTGACTGACATCTCTGTCTTGTCAGTCTGTATTGTACATTAATTACATATAATATATCTATATACAACTATACATCTCTGGTCTCTGTCTTAACTTACTTGCTGTGACCTCCATTTTTCCCCCCTCCATCTGTAAAATGTATTCCATATTCGATAAAATTCTGTTTCTTCCTGATTTTTTAATCTTTTAGTTATCCTGTCTAGTTCTGCTCAATACATAATTTTCTCCAAGGCGCCTGAAGGCAGGACGAGAAGCAATGGGTGGAAACTGATCAAGGAGAGAAGCAACTTAGAACTAAGGAGAAACTTCCTGACAGTTAGAACAATTAACCAATGGAACAACCTGCCTCCAGAAGCGGTAAATGCTCCAACACTGGAAGTTTTTAAGAAGAGACTGGACAGCCATTTGTCTGAAATGGTATAGGGTTTCCGGCCTGAGCAGGGGGTTGGACTCGATGACCTCCAAGGTCCCTTCCAACTTTATTATTATTATTATTATTATTATTATTATTATTATTATTATTATTATTATTGTTGTTGTTGTTGTTGTTGTTGTTGTTGTTGTTGTTATTATTATTATTATTATTATTATTATTATTATTATTATTATTATTATTATTATTATTATTACTTCCCCACTCGGTACTTCCATTGCTTTCCATTTTTGAGAAATAGTATCCTTGCTGCCGTAACCACGTGAATAATTAGACATGTGTCATCTTTCTTTACATTTTTCTCTAGTATTCCTAATAGTAATGTCTCAGGTTTGTATTGAATGTTTTGCCTAGTCATTTCTATTGCCCATTCCCAGACCATTGTCTTTTGACAATCAGTTGACAGTTGTCTTTGGGACAACTGGATGATTGAGAATCTTCTTCCTGCTTACCCTTGTCTCCTCTGGAGCCATTTTTTTGTTTGCCCTTAAATCAGGCACTGTGCAGCATCCTTACCATAGTAACCATAGTAACTGCTTTGACTATTGAGTTCTAGTTCAGTTGAACTCACCAGTCTCCAGGTTCAGATCTCCACATATCATGTTATAGTAGCCTAGTCAAGAGGCTGTTTCTGGCCTTATTCACAAGGTTGCATAAGGCTTCTCTTTCCTTAGAAGCAACTTGAGTGGTGCATCAGAGGAAGCTAGAAGAAGGAATCCAGAGGGATACTTAGAACCCTCTGGAACGAGCTGCCCCCAGAGATCCGGGTGATTCCGGATCTCCCCTCCTTCCGCCGCGCCCTCAAGACTTGGTTATTTCAGCGGGCAGGACTGGCCTAGGGGTATTTTAATTGGTTTTAACAAAATTTTAGTAGAAGCGGCCAATTCAAATATTTATTTTTAATCATTTTTAAATTTTGTATGGTATTGTACT
>NW_015387733.1:266124-302406 GCF_001527695.2 Protobothrops mucrosquamatus | reverse complement strand
ATTTCAGCGGGCAGGACTGGCCTAGGGGTATTTTAATTGGTTTTAACAAAATTTTAGTAGAAGCGGCCAATTCAAATATTTATTTTTAATCATTTTTAAATTTTGTATGGTATTGTACTATTGTTTTTAAACTGGCTGTAAGCCGCCCTGAGTCCTCCGGGAGAAGGGCGGGGTATAAATTTAATAAAATGAAAAAAAATGAAAATGAAAGTTTCCTGGTCTCATGAATTGGCCTTTCTCTTATGTAGAAGAGTGCAGAAATGTCTTTGAAGAAAATATGCAATAGTTACTGAGAATACATGAATTTAGGTTAGGGTAAAAGAAAGATCTGAGAAAAAACAATTCAAGATTGACCTGCCCTGATTCTCTTGGGCATAAGAGGAAGGAAAGGAAAAACACTGTCATGCTGCTATATTCTGTTATTATAGTCTTTATCACTTTATTGTCCTAATATTCCTTGTGGGATATGTTGACCTAGTCTTGAAGGGGGCTATACCATGGGATAAATATGTCCTTTTTTCAGCCATGTCCTTCATCTCATCTTCAACCTGCCTTCATCTCATCTTCAACCCATGCATGAATAACTTTAAACCGTTCTTACCGTACAAGTAAAAAAGTAAAGGTTTTCCCATCAGTTGTGTCCATTTCTTGGCTGAGGGAACCCAAAGACAATTTCTGCGGTCATGGGGCCAGCAAGGCTATATATCAAAGGCATAAGGAACACCGTTACCTTCCCACTGGAAGTGATACCTAATGATCTACTTGCATTTGCATCCTTTTGAACTGCTATGTGGACAAAAGCTGGGGCAAGTAATGAGCTCAGCCTGCCATGCAGTGCTCGGGTCTCGAAACTGGGCTGTCAGCTCTTTAACTGCTGAACCATTGTGCCCCTTTTCCAAGAGCCCATAATAGTTGCAAGATATGAAAGGCATGCTGGGGGAAACACAGTTGATTTGTGACAGATGGAATCAGCCCAGCATCTATTGGACTCTTACAAGATGGATGCAAGCACATCTCTTCTTTTCCAGGCACAGTGTCAGCCTGGTGAGGTAATCCAGACCCAGAAGTACTAGCTTTACTTTATTGTAAGGCTACATTAACAGAATGTTGTAAATCTGAAAGTACATATCCCCCCTCACGTTTACAGCCAAATATACTTGGGAGGGTCCCTTCTGAGAAGTTTGCCATACCCACATTCCTTCCGCAGGCCAAGCTGCCCTTATCCTACCATTGTCCTGGCTGTGATGCTTCCCTCTGTTCTCCCCAGGTCCTCCTCAAATAACAGTACATCAGGCACAATCCACCTTTTTTTCATTCCCTTGCCAAAAGTACTGGACGTCATGGTGGACCCACCACTTTCTTTAGCAGACTTTATGGAAGTTCAAAGGTTAAAAAATGTACAAAACCTACACTCTTCTAGAAAACATGAGACCAACATCCTTCAAAACCCAAGGAAGCTGCATTTAATGTGCTTGGTAGTTCTGTGAGACTCTCTGCTCGTGAGACTCAGCCTTCATGATCCCATTCAGTGTAATCCCACCTCGTCTCCCTTGGCAATAGGAAGGGTGTGTGCTATCAAAGATAATGGACTTCAGATGACAAATGCCATTCCATTCCTGCTACAGTGGTGTCATTGTGTGAGGTTCAAACAGAATATAGGGACAGTGAAACCAGAAGGTTCAATCAATTGTGTTACTTAATATGTTTTGCAAGCACCAGATCAGGATACTACTACTCAACAGCAAGACCAAACATGAGTAACTGCAAAAAATAAAAACTTTAAAAGATATGATGTAATGTACTAAGGAGGGGGATCCCCAGGAGAGAGAGGGTGCATTCCAGTGGAGTAAGAGGCAACTCAACCTGTATATCACATGTGAGAGAAGGAGAGTGAAGACAGACCCTCCCTAATATTTCACAACAGAGTATATTGGAGATGCAGGTAGTAGAGTGCTCAGTAAGGCAAGATTTTGTCTATAGGTGTGAAACAATAAAGAACTCCACTTGGAAGAATTGCTACATGTCATTCTTGGTTTTGGGCCTGACAGTAAGGGCCCAACAAACTGTACACCAGAATATTTTTGTGCTGACTCAAAGATGGGCAGAGACCATGTCAGTGTCTGAAATGGGTGCCTCTCCTTCTGGGCCATTCACCGATATTGAGATGCTCTCTGCCCATCTTTGAGTCAGCAGAAAAATATTCTGGTGTACAGTTTGTATATTATCTTTGATGACCCACGCCCTTTCTGTTGCCAAGGGAGATGATCTGGGATTACAAAGAGGACTGAATGGGATGGTGAAAGCTGAGTCTCACGAGCAGAGAGTCTCACAAAACTACCAGGCATATTAAATGCAGCTTCCTCAGGTTTTGAAGGATGTTGGTCCCATGTTTTCCAGAAGAGCTTAGCTTTTGCACTTTTTTTAAACCTTTGTACTTCCGTAAAATCTGATAAAGAAAGTGGTTGGCTTCACCATGAGGTCCAGTGAATGGCCCAGAAGGAGAGATGCCCATTTCAAACACTGACGTGATGGCATTGTTGACTCATTCTCTATCAGTTTCATCTGTCCTAGGATTATGGTGACTCAAGACTCTTGTGATGTATATTAGCCCGAGGAAGGATTTTCATAGCAATACTCAAAGGAAACGTCCATCATGTTTCTTGAAATAAAAACACAAAATTATGACTTTTCTGGGAAAAACTTTATTGTAACTATTTTGACAACTTTGTCATCCAAGAGTCATTGGATACAAGATGGGTGGCAAATAAATTTCATAATAATAATAATAACAACAACCACCTGCTTATCGTTAAGTAAATACATGGGATTCAAGGTCCCTTCCAGTCCTATAATTCTATGGAGTTCTATGGATGTGTGCTGGTATTGCATAGAGCAAGGTCTGAAATGACACTCTGTATCATTGGTCTCCACAAGTTTCTTTGCAGTAAAAGTGCATATCAAACATGTGTTAAGGTCAAAGATCTACATTTCCATCCTAATTAGAAGTTAGAGTTCCAACTGTTTTTAAATGGAATTAACTATTTTTATTATTATTAGCATATAGCTTTGCTACAGTAGTCAAGAGACCACAATGCTATTGCAGAGTAGTAGTTTGGCTTGCCAAAGTTCCAGCTCTGTTATAGGATATGATTGTGTGCTTCCCAAGGTGCCCCACAGAAAGGCGAACTGGCTTCGCACCAGAGAGAAAAATGAGCAGCTGTTTCTGTAGCATCACCCAAGTTCCTCTCCCTTCCTGGAGGTACCTCACAACTGGGAAGGTTCACAGCCGCCAGGAATCTGACTGCCTGCACAGAGCATGACTCCCCAGTGAAATGGTACTCATCTATCTACTTGCATAGAACATGCTTTCGAACTGTTAGGCTGAGGTGAGTGACAGGACCTCACCCTGCCACGCAGTGCTAGGGCTCAAATGGCTGGTGCTGAGACCATCTCCAGCTGATATTAACTCTTGCAAGACTCTTTGAGGTAGATCGGTGCTCTGATTGTCTTCATGTTGTAGAGATGAAAATCGGCAGACTTTCACAAAAGTGGTTCCTCTGAGCCATTGGAGTACAATTATTATAATCTCTGATTATAGTGTTTGCAGCCAAATTCTAGCCCTGTTTATTTTGAAGCAAGCCCTAGTAAGTTTTATAGGAATTATATTCCAGTAAGCATGTTTAGCCTCAACTACAGGTAGACCTCACTTACTGATTGCCTCATTCCATGACTGTTCAGTGGTGCTGAAAAAGGAGATTTATGACCAAACCTTGAACTTGTGGGCATCGTAGCATCCACGTGGTTACATGATTGTCATTTGTGACCTTCATAGCTGGCTTCTGACAAGCAAAGTCAATGGAGAACTGGCAGGAAGTTGCAGGTCGTGGTCACATAATGTTGTGCTTAAGGATCCACAATGATTCACTTAATAACCACATCACTTAGAGACAGTTTTCAGTCCCAATTGTGTCAGATAAGTGAGGACCCCCTGTACTATATGAACTAGCAATGAATCTACCAGACTTCCAACAGAATGCTAACTTTTTATCTAACCCCTACAGTAAAGTTTCTAACCATTGATGTTCAGTAGATCAGTCATTGCTGTGACTGTGGGAAGAAGCAGGTGGATTTTGTATCTCAGGAACAAGTGGCAAGCAGAACAGCTACAGTTGTGGTCGCAAACAGCAAGAAGAAGAATGTGACAGAAGTCTGGGATGGCCAGGAGTTACTCCCATTGCAGAGATGGGAATTGCAACAGGAGACTTTGACCCGGTAGGGGACGTCTGAGTAGTGAGCCTTGTCCAACTTATTGCATTTTATGGCAGGGATGCAACCCCTTGCATAGATGTATTCGTGCACTTTGAAATCTGCAAAAACAAAAATGCAAAGTTAGGGTTAAACTAGTTTGGGTGTGCAAAGGGTGGATGGTATAAGCAGAAAGTATTGAGGAAGAGGTATGTTGGTGCACAGATGTGCATACAATAGCAATAGCACTTAGACTTATATACCGCTTCACAGCCCTCTCTAAGCGGTTTACAGAGTCAGCATATTGCCCCTCAACAATCTAGGTCCTCATTTACTGACCTCTGAAGGATGGAAGGCTGAGTCAGCCCTGAGCCGGTGAGATTTGAACTGCCGAACTGCTGTCAGTTGGCAGTCAGCGGAATTAGCCTGCAATACTGCATTCTAACCACTGCGCCACCACAGCTTTATGTACAATGTGCATTCTTGTACCTACTTTCACTGTACATACTCGTACAGAGTGTAGGTCTCTAGCTGGGATTCTGCAGTGGTGGGATATTGAAGCAGGTACAAAATTATTATAGAAATACCAGAATATAAACTCAAAAGCTCTAGGATCCCATTCAATGGGATCCTATGGAAGCAATTACTAACAGGGCTTTTTTTGTCATAGAACGCCCAGAACGGAGTTCCGGCACCTTTTTTGGATGGAACCTTGTAGGGTAGGCAAGGCGAGTTGTATGACGTGTGTGAGTTCCGGCACCTTTTTTTTTTTTTTTTTTTTTTTTTTACAAAAAAAGCACTGATTAATAATATCATGCGAGTTGAAGGGGGATGGAGTGGGATTTGTTGTAAAATTCTCTACCCCATCCCTGAAGTTTTTATTGGAAGTAAATGGAAACCTCCCCCACCCCTCTTGCCATGGGCTCATTAATAGGTATACGAACCAAATTTAGACCATGATTCCAGCTGTCAGCAAGCTTGATACGGATTTTATACCTGGATTGTACCCAAGACATCCAGTTTGTTTTGAAAAAGTCACACATGTAGTTGTGGACAGAGGGAGAGAGGGAAGGAGAGAGGGAAGGAAGGAAAATAAGAAGGAAGGAAAGAAAGAAGGAAGGGAAGGAGGAAAGGAAGAAGGAAAATAGGAAGGAAGGAGATAAGAAAGAAAGGAGGGAGGGAGAGAGGGAGGGAGGAAGGAAATGGAGGGAAGGAAAAAAGAGGAAGGAAAGAAGGAAGAAAGGAAAGAAGGAAGGAAGGAAGAAAATGAATGAACAAACAAATGAACAAACAAACAAACAAATAAATCTGGCATCTACAGAAGGCCAGAACAATCCTGGAACACACCTGAAAATCCCTTTATGGTGCCACACCTCTCTTCTTCTTTACAGGTTACCAGTGATGGCTCCAAGCAGCGTTGTCCAAGGGTACAGTTATAACAGAGCAGTGTATTCTGGCACAGGGCTGGGATACCTGAAGACGAAAAAAAAATAATAATTAAGAAGTTAGCTCCTGCCAATTAATGCAATCACTGTTATAGGGAGAAAAAGTGACCGTCTGTACATCAGTCTCTTTTCTTACTGGCCAAGTAGCCTTCCCAAGATGTCATTTTATGCTGCTTCTTTCCCCAGTCTCACAAAATGACACAGCCTTCCCCCACAGTCTGTTGGGAAAACACACAGAAGCACTCAACTACCCAACAGCAGGATGGCTGGACATGATGGGAGTTGCATTCAAAGGTAACTGGAAAGGACATGGTTGAGGGAAGTAATGAAATAACATAGACTCCAATGAGGAGAATCTCTCCTTCCAGCCCGCAGAGGCCCCATGAAGCTCCTGCAGTTTCTGCAAAGCTCCTCCCTTTCCAACCTCAACATCTTTCTCTAATAAAAATATCCTCATGTGCCTCATGTGCTTCATTACCAGCCATGTGAACAAGCTAAAAAGGTTGGATGTGGCTAGGGCTTAGATGGACGACCGCCAGAAAAGTCTCAGTCTGCAAACTAGACTGGAAATTGGGAAAAAAAAAAATCCTAAACTATTTCCATATGGCCAAGAAATTGACATGGACATGCCTGCATTTGCCACCAGGAATTGAGCACAACTACAGGGAGATTTCACCATGCCAGGATTATAGACTGTCCCTATTAAAATAGGAAGAATTTAGGCTCCCCAGGGATGGGCCAGCAAATGGAAAAGCATGCAGAAGTTTGATTATTTATGCACCCCAGGAATCTGTTCTAAGGAAATTCTGATATTGAACCTTTTTTTTTTTTTTTTTGCTTCAGCTGACTATGCAAGCTGTTTTGAAACATGGAGTGGAAAAATCCCCAGGTAACTCTTCCATCCTGATGTAGAAAAAAAAAAAAAGGAGGGGAAGGAGGGAGAATTTTAAATAGCTAAGCATCCCTTGTTGTTCAGACTCCCTCAAAGGGTCTGCTTGAAAAGAGAAGCCCCTCCAAAATGACAGCGTGAATACAACCTAGGGCTGTTTTTTTTCTTTCTGCTATATCTTCTGCCCACGCCAGTTTAAAAAGAGATAATGATAAATCGAGGCAAAATCCAGAGAAGGGTTACCAAGTTTGTGAAAGAACTGGGAACAAAGTCCTGTGAGGAATGATTAAAAGACCTAGTATGTTTAGCTTGCGGAAGAGAAGGTTGAGAGGAGATGTGATATGTCCCTTCAAAGATAGCAGAATAAGAGAGTTGGAAGGGACCTTGGAGGTCTGCTAGTCCAAGCCTGTGCTCAAGCAGGAAACCCTATACCATTTCAGACAATTAGCTATCCAGTCTCTTCTTAAAAACCTTCAGTGTTGAAGCACCCACAACTTCTAAAGGCAAATTGTTCCCCTGGTTAATTATTCTGTTAGTAAACTTCTTCTTATTTCTAGGTTGGTTTTCATCCTTTGCTTCTTGTCCTGCCTTCAGGTGCTTTGGAGAATAGCTTGACTCCCTCTTCTTTGGGGAAACCCCTGAGATATTGGAACTGCTATCATCCTTCTTTTCATTAAACTAGACATACCCAATTCCAGCAATATGTATTAGCTTCCAATCCCCTAAGCATTTTTGTTGCTACTCTCTGCAATATTTTCTAGAGTCTCAACATCTTTTTTATACTGTGGTGACCAAAACCAGATGCAGTATTCCAAGTTTGGTCTTACCAAGACATTATAAAGTGGCATTAACACTTCATGTGATCTTGATTCTGTTCCTTTGTTAATGCAGCCTAGGATTGCATTGGCTTTTTTGAAGGTGATCAGGTTAGAGAAAGTGCAGACATATTCTCATTTGCTAGCCACCATTTATCAGCTTCTCACTGATGGTTTAATTGGTTTTCCTGAAAATTGCACAGGATTGGATTAGCAATAGCAACAGCAATAACAATAGCACTTAGACTTATATACTGCTTCACAGTGCTTTACAGCCCTCTCTAAATGATTTACAGAGTCAGCATATTGCCACCAACAATCTGGGTCCTCATTTTACCGACCTCAAAAGGATGAAAAGCTGAGTCAGCCTTGAGCTGGTAAAAATCGAACTGCTGGCAGTCGGCAGAATTAGCCTGCAATACTACATTCTAACCACTGTGCCACCAAGCTCTAGATTAGATGATATTAGGGGCCATTCCACCTCTATAATTCTATAATTCTATAATTATTCTATAATTATATAATTCATGAAAGATGAATGAATAAATGAATGATGAATGAATGAATATTGCATTTATGTCCTACCTTCTAGAGCCATGCATGTCAGGGAGATCCCCTTTCATTTTAAGTTCTTAACAAGATTAGAATAGAATAGAATAGAATAGAATAGAATAGAATAACAGAGTTGGAA
This sequence comes from Protobothrops mucrosquamatus, assembly GCF_001527695.2. Classification (NCBI taxonomy): domain Eukaryota; kingdom Metazoa; phylum Chordata; class Lepidosauria; order Squamata; family Viperidae; genus Protobothrops; species Protobothrops mucrosquamatus. The sequence goes on along the minus strand of NW_015387733.1, from coordinate 294,321 downwards.
GGGACCTTGGAGGTCTTCTAGCCCAACCCCCTGATCAGGCAGGACACCCTTTACCATTTCAGACAAATGGTTGTCCAATCTCTTCTTAAAAACCTCCAGTGTTGGAGCATCCACAACTTCTAGAGGCAAGTTGTTCCACTGATTAATTGTTCTAACTTTCAGGAAATTTCTCCTTAGTTCTAGGTTGCTTCTCTCCTTGATTAGTTTCCATCCATTGCTTCTTGTCCTGCCCTCAGGTGTTTTGGAGAATAGTTTGACTCCCTCTTCTTCGTAGCAACATCTTTTTTACATTGTGGTGACCAAAACTGGATGCAATATTCCAAGTGTGGCCTTACCAGGGCATTATAAGGTGGTATTAACACTTCACATGATCTTGATTCTATCCCTCTGTTAATGCAGCCTATAATTGTGTTGGCTTTTTTGGCAGCTGCAGCACACTGCTGGCTCATTTTCAAGTGATGGTCCACTAGGACTCCATGATTCCTCTCACAGTTACTACTATTGAGTAAGGTATTACTTGTGGGGTATGTTAGGTTAAGTAAAGGTGATTGGACCAAAATAATCCAGTGAGCTCTAAGGCTGAGGGTGGCCTTTTAACCTGGGTGCCCTTATCCAGACATCAAATGGATTGTCATTACATAATGAGGAGGTACTTCAGATGTTGCTGAATCCCATTCACATCAGCTCCAGCCTACATGGCCAGTTAAAAGGAATTACAGGAGCTGTGATCTAGCAATGGTCATTTTAGCATTACCAGCATGACTTTTTAGAGCATCACCCAGATATAGTTGAAGCTGTCCACATTGTTACTTTTTGGGGGACACAAATATAGTTGTATGATTTGAGAAGACATTTATTTCTCCTGATCGTGCACATTATTAACATTATCTGCACAGTAGCAAATACAAAAGCGCTCCAGAGGGTCATTACCATCGCCCAGAGGATTATTGGCTGTCCTCTCCTCCCCGCCCTGGATCAACTATACAGTTCCCGTTGTCTTAGGAAAGCTCAAAATATTCTTAAAGACTCATCTCATCCTGGACATTCTTTTTTTTTTGAACTATTACCATCTGGCAGATGGTACAGGATAATAAAAAAACAAAAGCAAATAGGCTGAAAAATAGTTTTTATCCCAGAGCTGTAACCATATTGAATACCACTGTATAGTGCAACATTGGGAAGTGCAATATTAGGAGCAGCGCAATGGTTAATAGAATGTGAAGGACGGGTGTATATAATGTATGTTCTTATTTGTGGTTTTTACTTGTATGTAGTGTGCGCTGTGGACAGCACTTAATTTCGTTGTGAGTTACACAATGACAATAAAGATACTTCTATTCTATTCTATTCTATTCTATTCTATTCTATTCTATTCTATTCTATTCTATTCTATTCTATTCTATAGAATGACTATTTCCACACAATATATTACAACAAATTGTAATATATGGACAGATGCCATACCTTTTACTCTCCTTACAAACTCTGCTAAGATTTGAAGCTTGAGGATTATCATGTCATGCCAACTCCAAATATTGGTTCTTTTAGCATCATGCAAAGGGGAGTTGGTAACTTCTCTCGGCTACAAAATCTGAGTTGTCCAAAAGCCAAATAATTTCAGGAAGACAATTCAAAGAAGACACTTGCACAACAGAAACCCGTATGTGATGGAGTTTTAAGTGGAACAACTGTTGCACAGGGGCAATCCCATTCTCTCGGTAACAGCTACATCTGGAGACCTCTCATGCTGCAGTGAAGTCTAAGTGTTTTGTCATACTCTTAGCACTCTATAACACCTGCTGGGTCTACCTTCTTGACCATTGAACCATTGATTGGTCTTTTCCACTCAATCAGCCAGGGCCAGAGCTTACATGCTAGTTCAGTGGTTCTCAACCTTTTTAATGCCGCGACCCCAACCGGTCGTAAGTCGAGGACTACCCAACTGGTCGTAAGTCGAGGACTTTCCCTGCCCGGGAGCGCCGCGCATGCGTGGTTCCGTCCCCTGCGCCGGCCGAGGCATAGCTGGCAAGCGGCAGAGGCGGAGCAGGCTGACCACTAGCTGGCCCAGCCCAAGGGAGGTAAGGCACCTGCTGGAAAAGGGGAAAAAATGGCAGACAAAAAAAATGGTGGACAAAAAAATGGCGGACAGCCTTGCTTGGCGATTCCCATGAAATGGTCGATCGACCCCAAATGGGGTCCCGACCCACAGGTTGAGAACCACTGTGCTAGTTAAACAAATCCTCTACTTCACTGAGGGTCAAAGACTCACCTAGTTTGGCACATCTGCCAAGACAGTTGACTGGGGTGTGGCGGCTATGTGTTCTACATCTACTTGGAGCCATAGGGGGAACACCAGGTGGGGATCAGAGGTGAACAAGCAGCCCTAAAAAGGGTATGGTGGGCCATTCCATCAGAGATGCTTCCCCTCCCTGGACACACCATACCACCTCACACTTAGCATATCTCAATCAATCAATCAGAATAGAGTAGGAAGAGTCCTTGGAGGTCTTCTATTCCAACCCACTGCTCAAGCAAGAGACCCTATACCAGACATGTCAAACTCACGATGTCACGTGATGTCGCGCAACGTATCGGGACGGTTTTGTCACTGCCAGCAATGGGGTGAGTGCAGCTTCCGGATGATGCGTCTGGCCCATGGGCCAGCAGTTTGACACCCGTGCCCTATACCATTTCAGATAGGTGGCCGTCCAATCTTTTCTTTAAATCCCCCAGTGATGAAACACCTACAACTTCTGAAATTTCTACTGGTTAATTGTCCTCACTGCTAGGATGTTTCTCCTTAATTCCAGGTTGCTTATCTCCTCGATTAGTTTCCATCGGTTGTTTCTTGTCTTACCCTCTGGTGCTTTGGAAAATAAGCTGGCCCTCTTCCTTATGGCAGCCCCTCAAATCCTGGAATACTGCTATCATGTCATCTCTAGTCAGTGGTGGGATTCAAGTACGGGAACAACCGGTTCTCTGTGTGGATGCCGCTTCCGGAAGTCCATTCTGGGCCTGGGCAACAAAAAAGTAGCTATCGGTTGTGGCGAAGTGGTGCGAACTGGCTGAATCCCACCACTGCCTCTTGTTCTTCTTTTCTCTAGACTGGCCATACCCAAATCCTGCAACCACTCTTCATGCGGTTTTGTCTCCAAGCCCTTGATCATCTTAGTTGTTCTTTGCATCTCACTAAGCATTAAGTAATATTCAGCACAATAGCCTGGTTTGCAAAAATCAATTAAAATAAACACCAACTTACCTATTTGGAAGAAGGACACTGCTAAGAAGATGCTCAAGAGTCTAGTTCTTTTCTCCATAACTCAGATTTTCGAATGTCAAAGCAGTCAGAAGACAGATTGGCAGCTGTACAACAACCGCGTGAATAAAGAAATAGTGGCATCCACTCTGTTTGAAGCAATGTCTGGAGCTTAATTCTACCACCCTCTATATATTGTTGCTGTCAGATGTCAACATCAAATTCTACTAAACTAACAGTGGGTGGAGGTGCAGCTACAACAACACACCCTTTTGAACTTGAGCTTTGGAAGTGTTTCGTCAATCAGACATATGACAGACAGAGGTTCATATAGAGGGCCTAGAATAGGAGGCAAGTCCTGAGATAATACTTTCCCTCAAAGTCAGGGTCTCCTTCCATATTGTGGAAGAATCCAACTGTAGGATAGAATTATGACAGGGGATTGTATGGGAAAGATGCATGGAAGTTGCCTGGGAGAAATCTGAGTCAATGAAAAACTATGACATTTTTAGGTAGGGCTCATAAGCTATTTTTCCACACCTTCTGTTGTTTTGGGGACCTGAAAGCTTCCATGAACACACCATATTGCATAATCACAATGACTCTTGCAGCAACTGTCCATGTCTTTCACAGAAGAAAATAATAGTGAACATGTTTCAGCTCCTCCCACTGAATCAATCAATTAGAATAGAGCTGGAAGAGACCTTGGAGGTCTTCTTATCCAGCCCTTTGCTCAAGTAAGAGACCCTATACCAGTGGTTCTCAACCTTTTTAATGCCGCGACCCCCAACCGGTCGTAAGTCGAGGACTAAACTGGTCGTAAGTCGAGGACTAAACTGGTCGTAAGTCGAGGACTACCCAACCGGTTGTAAGTCGAGGACTTTCCCTGCCCAGGAGCGCTGCGCATGCGTGGTTCCGCCCCCTGCGCCGGCCGAGGCGTAGCTGGCAAGCGGCAGAGACGGAGCAGGCTGACCACCAGCTGGCCCAGCCCAAGGGAGGTAAGGCACCCCCTGGAAAAGGGGGAAAAAAATGGCGGACAGCCTTGCTTGGCGACCCCTGTGAAATGGTCGATTGACCCCAAATGGGGTCGTGACCCATAGGTTGAGAACCGCTGCCCTATACCATTTCAGATAGGTGGCTGTCCGGTCTCTTCTTAAAAACATCCAGCAATGCAGCACCCACAACTTCTGAAGGCAAGCTGTTCCACTGGTTAATTTTCCTCATTGTTAGGAAATTTCTCCTTAATTCCAGGTTGCTTCTCTCTTTGATTAGCTTTCATCCATTGTTTCTTGTCCTGCCCTCTGGTGCTTTGGAAAATAAATAGACCCCCTCCCCCATTTTGTGGCAGCCTCTCAAATACTGGAATACTGCTATCATGTTCCCCCTACTTCTTCTTTTCTCTAGACTGGCCATACCCAAATCCTGCAACCGTTCTTCATATGTTTTAGTCTCCATGCCTTTAATCATCTTAGTTGCTCTTTTTTGTACTTTTTCCAAAGTCTCAACATCTTTTTTGTAATGTGGTGACCAAAATGGCTGCAGTATTCCAGGTGTGACCTTATTAAGGCTTTATAAAGCAGTACTAATACTTCACATGATTTTGATTCTATGCCTCTGTTTATACAACCAAGGATTGTATTAGGTTTTTTTGGATGCTGCCGCATACTGCTGGCTCATGTTTAAGTGATCATTCACTAGGACTCCAAGGTCCCTCTCACAATTACTGTTTTTGAGCCAAGTTTCACCTGATCGTTACTTGTATCTTTGGTTTTTCCTGCCCAGGTGTAAAACCTTGCTTTTCTCCACATTAAATTTCATGTTGTTGGATAGGGCCCATTGTTCAAGTCTGTCAAGATCTTTTTGGATCCTGAGCTTGTCTTCTGGGGTGTTGGCTATTTCTGCCAACTTAGTGTCATCTGTAAATTTGATGAGTTCCCCTTCTATTGCCTCATCTAAGTCATTTATGAAGATATTGAAGAGTACTGGACCTAAGACAGAACCTTGTGGTACCCCACTGCTTACTTCCCTCCACGTAGATGTAGTACCATTAAGGACTATTCGTTGAGTACAGTTTGTCAGCCAGTTACAAATCCATCTGGTGGTGATACTGTCTATCTCACATTTTCCTAGCTTACCAAGAAGTAGGTTGTGGTCTACTTTGTTGAACACCTTGCTGAAGTCTAAATATACTATGTCCACAGCATTTGGCTGGTCTACTAATTTAGTCACTTTGTCAAAGAATGAAATAAGATTGTTTTGGAGAGATCTGCTTTTAACAAACCTGTGCTGGTACTAGTTATAACTTTATTTGTTTCTAGATGTTTGCAGATATGTTTTTTGATTATCTTTTCCAATATTTTCCCAGGTATTGATGTTAGGCTGATTGGTCTGTAGTTTCCTGGGTCTGTTTTTTTCCTTTCTTAAAGATGGAAACCACATCGTCCCTTTTCCAATCCTCAGGTAATTATCCTCAGATAATTAATTAATTAAATTATTGATCCTGTGTGCAATTGTAGCAACTATAAATAAGCTCCTATTTCCTCCAATATCTGGATAGTTAGACAAAGCGATTAAATGTTTTTGATGCCACCTTCCAAAATTGCAACGTGGCACTTTGGGTGCCCATCTAGATCTGGAAACTGTGACCAGGATTGTGTTCCTTCATTGCAACTTCCTCTGGGAATTGTGCTTTGGTGGTAGATTAACTTGATTTATTGACTATGTGCCATTAAGTTATTTTTGACTCCTAGCAGACAGATATTTTCCATGTTAAGCTGTATATAAACTGGTCTTTCTGGTCTCCCAATGTTGTTCTCATTGCCCCTCTAACTGAACCCATCCATGTTGCTGTTGGTTGTCCTCTTCTCTTTCCTTCCACCATTCCCAACATTACAGAATTTTCCAGAGAGCTGGATCTTCACATCATGTGTCCAAAGTAGGATACAATAAATACAGTACTTACATCAAGCTCAATAATTTGACGGCATTTTATCTAGATTATTCCAGTGCACAGAAAAGGGAAGAAATAGGATAGGAACTGGCACACAGGGACATCAAGTTTCTGAACATGTACATCTTTTTACTATTAAGTAAAGAAGTCCAACTTTTTTCAGGTATCCACAGAACCTGAAAAAAGATGTTTCTAGTTTAAGGCATCCACTTGCTCAAGTTAACATGACTCTTAAAGCAACAGGATGGTTTAATAAACAAAGAGTCGGTTGGTTAGGGCTGCAAAAATCCCAGGAACCATTAGTTGGAAGCAAAGAGAACAGTCAATTCTAACACTTGGCTTCCATCTCCATCTAGTACTGTAGATGTTTGCAGTTCAGATAACATAATTATAATAGATACCAGAGAACTTCTGAATTTGTACAAGGTCCAAAGCACTTCAATAATTTCCAAATTGTGCAGCCCTGCTAGTTAGTTAACATTAGTATTGTGAGCCCAAGAGCACAGGTTTTGATGCTAGCAACCAGGTTAGACTATTTAGACCAACTGCAACTTCAAAGTAATCTTTAAAGGCAGCTCTATGTACACTGTATTGCAGTAGTCCAACCAGATGCTGATAGGAGCATGTTTGCTAGCACCTTCCAATCCAGGTTACCAATATAATGGGCTGTGATAATAATCTTGAGGAACAGGAAGGCTGAAGCCATGACAATGTCTCACTTGATCTTCCCTATTTTATTTTAGGATAAAGGCTGGGAAGGAAGAGACACTTTCTGATTTGCAAGATTCTGTTAGGATAACCCTGTAATTTTAATATTCATAACTTTAATATCCAAGTGTAGTCTACCTTGAAGGTTTGCCAGCCATCAGACAAGGCTTCATTTGATTGGGGTTAAGATATACATCGGTATTATGTATAAATGTAGTGATGCCACCTGCTCCAGAAATGATGGATGATCGCACACAGTGGCCCCATGTAGATACTAAACAGGAGATGAGTGTTGAGACCCCTACACATATGGGCCTTGGATTTGATCTCTCCTGCCTATCAACACCCACTGGAGCTGGCCACAAAGAAAGGAGAAGAACTGTGTTTCCCACTCCTAAATGTCTGCAGAGGGTCCAAAAGGATATTATGGCCATTGAAAGCTGCTGAGAGATGATGAACAAGAAGAGACATACCACCTCCATCCTAGCTCAACTAGAGGTCATCCACAAACATGACCAACAGTGTCTTTGTATTATAAACTGATTTGAACCCAACTGAAATGGGTCCAGAAAACCACATTTCCTCTGCTGCCTTTTGAAGCTGTACCTTCTCAACAATCTTCTCTAGTAAGTGGAAAAGGGGAATCCAATGATAATTGTGTTTCATCATGTATTGATGATATCTCTCCAAGAACCAACAGATGACCTCTTCTTGTGGCTTTATTTAAATGTTGAAAATTGGAAGGGAGATAATCTCTGTGGAGATTCTCAGTCCCCCAGGACATAGTTATCCCAAAGGTGCTTTTTCACGAGGCAACTGGACTTTTTTTTTTCTTTGCTTCTCATCCAAAAAGCTTCTTTGACTCTTCAAAGAAAATCAAGGAAGACCAGTTGCCTTGTGAAAAAGCACCTTTGGGATAAGGGAGATGATGGACCCCACAAGGAAGTGCTTACTAGGTTGCAAAGCAATTGAGAGGAGGAAGGAGAAGTGAAATGGTTGCCTTGGAAAAGTAAAGTGGAAAGCATGACAAAGAGACCCACAACAGGTCTGCAGTCGTCCTTGAAAAGGGGCAGTAAAAATCTTAACAGAATAACGGAGTTGGAAGGGACATTGGAGGACTTCTAATAGTTCAACCCTCTTCTCAAGAAAGAGACCCTATACCATTCCAGACAAGTGGCTGTCAAGTCTCCTCTTAAAAATCTCCAGTGATGGAGCATCCACAACTTTTGAAGGCAAGTTGTTACATTGATTAATGGTTTTCACTGACAGGAACTTTCTCCATAGTTTTAGATTGGTTCTCTTCTTAGTTTCCATCCATTGCTTCTTGTTCTGCCTTCAGTTAGTGTGGAGAATAGTTTGACCCCCTCTTCTTTATGGCAACCCCTTAGATCTGGAACAGGCTTTCAAGATTCTCTTAATATACCTCACAACAATAAGGTAGTATTTAAAGAATTCCACTGGGATCTGTTTATTGATCTGGCTTTCTTTGAAAGACTAACACAGGCTGACCTTATTCCCCTACTGTAAGGACTTGCATCAACTAGACCTACCAAGAAAGCAGAACTCTTGAAACAGGCATTGTTTCAAAAAGAACTTTTATTGAGAGTTAGTGATAGCAGTAGAGCAAAGCAAGGTCTGAAAAATCTGTGCACGAAAAGTTACATCATAATGCCCATTCAGGATTCCTCCCCCCAGTGTCCAACTGTCCAGTTGAAATCCAGACAATCCACAGGTGCTAGGATGTTTTGAGAACCTGGTGATTTAGCATCCAACTCTAGGTCTCTCTCGGTTTCATTTACCAACGGTCCCAGGCTACATTGTCTGGAGATAAGGCAGATGTTTCAAGCCACATTCCTTTCTCATGAAGGGAGGGCATTTTAAAGAGGACAGAGCAGAGAAAGGCAAGTACATTCCCCAGCTGATCATCTCCCCTACTACCAGAATGGCAGACCCCCAAAATGAATACACAGGCAAAGCAACAATATGCAGGCAAATAGATTGGAGGAGTCTGACACCTACCACCAGCACCTGAAATCTCTCACTGCAACACAATGTGTCTACAATACCCAACTCTTGCACACAGCCTAGAAGATGTGATCTTTGGGTGGCATCATAACTTAATTCAAGAGCAGCACCAGAAACCAGACAACAATGTTAAAATGTCAAGCCTGAGATGCTGTCAAACATTTTAAAACTACATTAAAACAATTAGACAATTGTTAGACTTCATTCCTAAAGATTTCATGAACTTTACCTCCAAATGTCAACATATACCTGTTTGCTTTACCGTATGATAAACTAGCTCTTCCTTCCTCATCCTGGTACTTGGAACTCTGACCTAGATACACTGATGGCACAATTGGCTTAAAATAATAATAAATAAATGAGGTTACCTGGAATCTGGAACTAGGTTTGTTTGTGGAACCCATCCCCCAAATCTTTCAAGTAAGGGTCAAACAGGCATCTTTATAAATGTGAAGAGCCCAGAAATCAAAGTACATTTGTTGCAGTCTTTCCAATTTTGGGTCCTCAATCCTTTGAATTCTTGAAGGGTATCACAGGGAAGAGGACACGGATTTATTCTCCAAAGCACCCAAGAGCAGGACAAGAAGCAATGGGTGGAAGCTCATCAGAGGGAGATTGAATCTGGAAATTAGGAGGAATACCTGAGAGTGAGAAGATTAATCAATGAACAGTTTGCCTCCTGGAGTTATGGATCCTCCATTGCTGGAGGTTTTCAACCAAAGATTGGACAATCATATTTGTCCAGGATGGCATAAGGATTCCTGCCTTTAACAGAGGATTGAACTAGAAGACCTTCAAGGACCTTTCCAGCCCTATGATTATCTGAACATGTGTTGAATGACAGGTCCTGTCATCACGTGAAGTGTTAATACCACTTTACAATGCCTTTGTAAGGCCACACTTGGAATACTGCATCCAGTTTTGGTCACCACGATGTAAAAAAGATGTTGAGACTCTAGAAAAAGTACAGAGAAGAGCAACAAAGATGATTAGGGGACTGGAGGCTAAAACATATAAGGAATGGCTGCTGGAATTGGGTATGTGTAGTTTAATGAAGAGAAGAATGAGGGGTGACATGATAGCAGTGTTTCAATATCTCAGGGGTTGCCCCAAAGAAAAGGGAATCAAGCTATTCTCCAAAGCACCTGAAGGCAGGACAAGAAGCAACGGATGGAAACTAACCAAGGAGAGAAGCAACCTAGAACTAAGGAGAAATTTCCTGAAAGCTAGAACAATTAATCAGTGGAACAACTTGCCTCCAGAAGCTGTGAATGCTCCAACACTGTTTTTTTTTTTTTAAGAAGAGACTGGACAGCCATTTGTCTGAAATGGTGTAGAGTTTCTTTCCTGAGCAGGGGGTTAGACTAGATGATCTCCAAGGTCCCTTCTAACTTATTATTAGTATTGTTGTTGTTGTTGTTGTTGTTGTTGTTGTTGTTGTTGTTGTTCTTCTTCTTCTTCTTCTTCTTCTTCTTCTTCTTCTTCTTCTTCTTCCTATTATTATTATTATTATTATTATTATTATTATTATTATTATTATTATTATTATTATTATTATTATTATTATTATCTCTAGCCAGTTCTTCAATCTGTGATGTCTTCATCTGTCATCCAGAGAGAAACTAATAAGTCCATGATTAGAAAACTTCTCTGCTAATAGGAGTGTCTAGAGCAAATGAAGGCAAATATACATGTCCCAGGATAATGTTGCAGGATCCAATTTGGGTCTGTCACCAGGACCAGAAGTTTGTTGTTCCAAGTTTTTGGACTTGGACTAGCAAAGAGAGAAGTTCCATGAAGAAGGGCTCCAGCACCAGTCCGAAAGCTTAGAAGGCAAAACCTCTGGTCCAAGTGACCAACCCAGATTGGATCCTGTGTAGTGCAAGTTTAGGATGATCTTGCTTAATTATTGGAATAGTCAGCAATAGCATCTACTGTACACTGTGGTTTTGGGGTGGTGGCGGTAGCGAAATAGTATATAAATAGAATGAACAAATGAATGAACAAGTGAACAAACAATCATGTGTCTTGAGCAATCCCTTTGCAATACAGTATTGTGTTCTACCTTCCCAGCTTTTAAATATACTGAAGAGACACAATCAGAGAAGAAGTTATTACTAACATGTCTTCCATCATCTCTGAATCTCCTAAGTGACAGAACAAAATAAAAATATTCTACTATTTCCTACTGAGAATTTTTGACATGTCTCTCCCTCTGTTGGCAGAAGAAATAAACAAACAACAACCACAGCAACTATTCAGCAATGTGACATAGTTCACAATTCTCATAGCATCCATTGCAGACAGGAGTGTTTCTTTTCAAAAGCTCCTTTTCCCTTCTACATTCACATATTGCTTATTGTTGGTGCTCAACCCTTCATTGTTGGTTCAGCTGAAACAGAATGTCTGGCTGAGAGAGAAACCCAGAAATTGAATTTCTTTAATCCTAGTCCAAAACCAGGGTTTCTCTTGTCGAACCTGGTTTGTGAGTACTGACCTTCTGTCCTCACAGCCTTACTGGATGAAAAAGGCCTCTGTTTGAGAAGTTACCCAGTAAATAAGACTGATTTGTGCACGGGTAAGTATCATGACTCAATCAATATCTCTTTCCTTTATTTGCTGTGATCAGGAAAGGCTTTACCCCAAAAGGGGTTGTTGCCTTCCCCTTAGCAAGATGCTGGTAGCAAGCTGACTTTCTTTTTCAACTTGAGTTCATAAATGAATGGGTCAATCCACCAATTTCAGCTCAGGACTTCAGCTGTGGTAGTAGTGGTGATGATGCTAACAATGATCGTCATCATATAGATATCTCTACAGGTTTTATTTGTTTGGTCACAATGACATTAATCAAGCTACCCTCCTTGATGCAATGATAGAAACATCCCTTAAAATCAAGGCCCCGCCATTAAACACAGTGTCAGAATTGCCACCTCACTGCCTGTCTGCCATGAACCATGGGGAAAGCTGGAAGAGAGGATGAGGGCCTGGAGGAAAGTGAAACTGAACTGTGAAACCGAATTGTGAGAAGATATCTCTGTGAGAATCCAAGTCATTTTCCTTGTTCTTTATTCTCTTGAAGTCTACTTCTGATCTAAATATCTGTCATATTTAGTCTACTTCTGATCTAAATATCTGTCATATTAAACTTGATTGGACAATGAGAGGTAAACAGTGGGGAGGGACCAAGGGAGGCAAGTTAACCGGCAAAAATATGGCGCGAACTCTTGGTTCTGGCTTTACACTACTGCAATTCACTTGACTTCTACTAAGTTATACCATTCTCAACAAATGGAATTAATGATAGATTTTACTTGAGGCAGGTCTGACATATGGTGTGTATGTTTTTTTTTTACTCATCTTTTCTAATGACTTTAGAATTTTTTTGTAAACCACCTTGGGATTGTCTTTAGCTGCCCTTGTGACAAGATGAGCAGCCAATAAACTTGATAAATAATTTAAAATAATAAATAATTTAAATATGATTGCGTGAGGTGCAAAAGACCAGGAAGAGATAGCATTACGTATACCATCTTCAGTTGTAAAAAGTAAAGGTGAGGCAGAGACAGTCCTAAACTGTAGTTAATATTTGTATTTCTACAACATGCAAATAATCCCATAAAAAAGAAATGTATCAAGTCTACTGAATCAATGGTTGATACCTTGATAGTATCAATATGACTACCTGCGTAAATATACATCTATACAGATGTAGATAAATGGTGGGCAAAGGAGGCAACTGAGAAATTGAGCATCTTATTATCACAACCCAAGCTCTGATCCTTAGAAACTTTCCTGTGACATCATGGCATGAGTAAATGACAACGGACGTTTTGGTATTTTGTCATCCATTGCTATGGCTAAGAATGGAAGCTTGTGTATCTGTGAAACTCAATCTCTTTTTTTCTGTCTACGTACAAACATTCCTAAGAAAGCCCATGCTACACACCCATCAAATGAAAAAGGGGAACGGAAGAGTTGTTTAACCTTACAGAACCCTCCCTGTGTGATCTTTTATACTGTCTATAAATCTAGTCTTCATCTGAAGTTCTCTTATTTCTTGTTTTCTACAACACAAAAGGAGTACGGTCTAGTTAGGAAATATAAGGTCTTCTTAATCTCCTTCTAAAAAGATGTACTAGCACTCTTCGAAGAAACAACTCCCATTCTATTCCCATGTGCCTGGGCATAATGGGTGTTGCAATCTAATGCTGCAGGCTGGTGAAGGCAAGAAGAGATGACATTAAGGGTGTGATTTAATGTCATGTATGACAGTTGTATCTATTTTATTTAGCATAATACAAAAGTCACAGTGTATTAAGAAAGCAAAAATAGAACACATAAATACATCTACTCTTAGATCCTTGGGAGACCATGAATATCTAGAAAACTTAAAGTTAACAAAGATTAAAATTAACAAGGTTGAAAAACATTGTTCCAGACCCTGGGTATTAATACAGTTTTCCTACATTATAAAATCAAAAGACAACAGAGAAAGCTGAAGCAGAATTTCAGAGAAATAAAGACACAATCTTACAGGTAGGCAAATAGCCAACTCCTACAATTTATGAGTAAAACACAGCATTTTTAGTAGCACATATTTCTTTATAACAAAGATTTCTGAACCACTAAACCACTCTGAAGATCTCTGAACCACTGAACTATATTTTTCAAAGATCCTGGAGCACAGGGGAATTACCAGAGGACTGGAAAAGAGCTGATGTAGTTCCCATCCTCAAAAAAGGAAAAAAAACGGACCCAGGAAATTACAGACCTATCAGCCTGACCTCAATACCTGGGAAGATCTTGGAAAAGATAATCAAACAACGAATCAACGAACATCTAGAGGCAAACAAAGTCATTACTAAAAGCCAACATGGGTTTGTCAAAAATAGATCATGCCAGACAAATCTTATTGCATTCTTTGACCAAGTGACAAAATTAGTGGATGAGAGGAATGCTGTGGACATAATTTACTTGGACTTCAGTAAGGCATTTGATAAAGTACATCACAACCTACTACTTGAGAAGATAGAAAAATGTGGGGTAGACAGCATCACCACCAGATGGATCCGTAGCTGGCTGACCAGCCGTACTCAGTGTGTGGTCCTCAATGGAACCGCATCTACATGGAGGGAAGTGTGTAGTGGGGTGCCCCAAGGCTCTGTTCTGGGCCCAGTGCTCTTCAACATCTTCATCAATGATTTGGACGAGGGGATAGAGGGGGAACTCATCAAATTTGCAGATGACACCAAGCTGGCAGGAATAGCCAACACTCCAGAAGACAGGCTTAAGATACAGAAGGATCTGGACAGACTTGAACACTGGGCACTATCTAACAAAATGAAATTCAATTGTGAAAAAAGCAAGGTTCTACATTTAGGCAAGAAAAACCAAATGCACAAGTACAGCATAGGTAGCACCTTGCTCAATAGTAGTAACTGTGAGAGGGACCTCGGAGTCCTAGTGGACAATCACCTAAATATGAGCCAGCAGTGTGCTGCAGCTGCCAAAAAGGCCAACACAGTGCTAGGCTGCATTAACAGAGGGATAGAATCAAGATCACGTGAAGTGTTAATACCACTTTACAATGCCTTNTGAGAACAATTAACCAGTGGAACAACCTGCCTCCAGAAGCGGTGAATGCTTCAACACTGGAAGTTTTTAAGAAGAGACTGGACAGCCATTTGTCCGAAATGGTATAGGGTTTCCTGCCTGAGCAGGGGGTTGGACTAGATGACCTTCAAGGTCCCTTCCAACTTTACTACTACTACTACTACTACTACTACTACTACTACTACTACTACTAATACTACTACTACTACTACTACTACTACTGTTGTTGTTGTTGTTGTTGTTATTATTATTATTACGGAGTGCTCGCTTCTCTTGTGCCAAGATTGTCCTCCTGTGTTCATACGTCTGGCACCCCTGGTAAACCAGGGTACGCCATGTCGGTCGATCATGCGCCAAGAGTTCCCAAGAGATGGTGTCGATATCCAGGGACTCGTAAAGCCAGAGCTGCAAATGCTGAAGCAACAGTGTCCATATTTCTCTGTTCAGTATGTGGCAGAACATTCCGTGCTAACATCGGTCTAATCAGCCATCTACGGACACACCGTTGATGGCCCACAATCCACAAGATGTCAAGGTCTTCATCGAAATCGATGGACGAACAACATAACATCATCATCATCATCATCATCATCATCATCATCATCATCATCATCATCATCATTATTATTATTATTATTATTATTATTATTATTATTATTATACTACCAGTCCTATGTGTTTGTGAAAATAATTAGTTTAAAAATATTCATATAGAATAAGAATAATTTAAAAGTTGTTATAAATACCTGGGTCTGGGTATAAAGTAATGCTTTAAGTATAGGTAGTCTTCTTTAACAACTCCAATTGGGACCAGGACCTTGGTCGTTAAATGAAATTGTCACTAAGTAAAACCACAATTGTGCTTATGATCTTACACCAGCTTTCCTTTACAGGCCAGTGAAGTAAATACAAATATTGTTTCTAAAGTTACCTTTTTCATTACTGTCATAATTGTGAATGGTCACTAAACAAGGCAGTCATTAAAGAAGAAGTACCTGTAATGCTTTAATGAGTGGCATTTAAAGCTGCGTAGAGCTAACCTTAGCTCCAGTTGCAAATTCTTTCACCCTGAAATAAAAAGGGACAGTTGAGTAATGTGTGATCTAGCCTGCCCTCAAAAACCCAGCAAGAGTCAATATCTTACTCCAAGAAGTATTTAATATATTTACTTAATGATAAGGTGTTTCTAACAAGTTACTCATGGACACACAAATGTGAGCATTTCGCTGAGTACAACTTTATATTGAAAAGATTAACAGAATTTTAAAAAAGTCTACAATATGAGGGTGTGTGTGTGTGTGTGTGTGCACGCACACATCCTTTTTTACAATGAGAAGTTCACAAAGGCAGCCTCACATGTTATGAATGATTCTTTGCTTGTCATCCACAGTCATTTGGACAAAAGAATTGAACCACACCCAGTTTTACAAAGAGATACTGTATATGCATCCTAAGTTGACATCCACAATTGTCATCTTCAGAGTTTGTCAAAATCTTGGCACAGTAAGTATTTTCCCCTTCCCATTTTGTGATGTCAAAAGTATTGCATTTATTGAACAAATCACAATTAAGTGAGAACAAATACAAATGACCAAATTGCCAGGCAGAAATAGGAAAAGTTGGAAAGAAAACAATGTATCAATATTACAAAGAAAGAAAAGAAAAGACACATAATAGTTTGGGGAAAAAATTGCTGAAAAATTCTTCTGGCTAAGAAATTGCAACAGGGGATGACATGACAATATACAAAATCTGACAACGATCAATGAGCATCAAACCGAGAAACGTAAGCAATTCTTAGAGGCAACAGAGAAGAAAAAAAGGACCTCAAATGAGCATTTATTTTCAAGAAAAAAGAAGTAAGAATGGATTTTAACCAACTTTCTCCCAGCAGCCTCCATCAGACAAGGAACAAACACAAATATGAATTAAAAGCAAGGATAGAATAGAATAGAATAGAATAGAATAGAATAGAATAGAATAGAATAGAATCCTGGAGGTCTTCTAGTCCAGCCCCCCTGCTCAAGCAGGAGAACCTATACCATCTCAGACAAGTGATTGTCCAGTCTCTTCTTGAAAATCTCCAGTGATGGTGGCAAGCTGTTCCACTGTCCTCACTATCAATAAGTTTCTCCTTAATTCCAGGTTGCTTCTCTTTTTGTTCAGTTTCCACCATTGTTTCTCGTCCTTCCCTCTGGTGCTCTGGTGAACAATCTGACCCCCTCTTCTTTGTGGCAGCCCCTCAGATACTGGAACACTGCTATCATGTCTCCCCTATTTCTTCTTTTCTTTAGACTAGCCAAACCCAAGTTCCGCAGCCATTCTTTTGTAAGTTTTGGTCTCTAGGCCTTTGATCATCTTAGTTGCTCTTCTCTGCATTTTTTCCAAACTCTCAACATCTTTTTTGTGATATGGTGACCAAAATTGGTATGGTCTTACCTGGAGCAAAGAAGGACTAGATAATATACTGTGTGATGTGGCTTGTATAGCAATATCAAAGTACATACTCAGCCATTCCAAAGCTTGCCAGAAAAAAAACAGGCCAGTTGGGTCTAGTCCAGGGGTAGGCAATCTTGGCTCTTTTATGACTTGTGGACTTCAACTCCCAGAATTCCTGAGCCAGCCATGCTGAGGGGAAAGGGAGAGATTTCCAAGCTGAGCCATGTTGGCTCAGGAATTCTGGGAGTTGAAGTCCACGAGTCATAAAAGAGCCAAGGTTGCCTACCCCTGGTCTAGGACAACTTGCCACGGCCAACTCACCATGGCCAACTAGCTGCAGGACACTTTGCTATGGGAAACCTCCAAGCTGTATGAATTGTTCATTTAGGTACTTTTATTATTGGTGATCACATTTCCATCGAGATTATTATAACGCCTGTATTTCTGGATTGACTTTATTTTATTATTACTGGCCATGGTTCTGTCAAAATTAATTTAACTCTTCCCATCCTGCTTACAATTTTTTTGGACTGTTGCCTTCTGGCAGAAGATACAGAATAATTAAAATTCGGACCACACGTTTTCTGAATAGTTTTTATCCCAGAGCTGTAATTGCACTTAACAACGAACTAAAAGGCCACCATCAGTGAACTTGGTCTGTTGTGTGGATGTTGGGTGGTTTTAGGGGTGGGGATTGTGGTGGTGGTGAGTGTGTTTGGGGATTATGTGTGTGGGACTTGATTTTTGGGTGTCAAGTAAATTTCGTTGTATATGTATACTATGTACGCACATACAATGACAATATAATAAAGAAATTATTTGTTTGAATTGTCCCATGGTGAGTTTGAGCAAGGCGAGTTGGCCATGGCAAATTGTTCCAGTCCAGACCAGTCAGCTTGATTTCATTTTATTTTTTTGCTGGAAATTACTGAATGAAAGCACATCCGAGTCAGTCTGAACAATTTAAGCACCATAATTTTCCATGCTGTGCTTGGATTGTATTAAAAAAAAAAAATCTGGAAATCAACTTATTTAATAAAGGAGAATATTTGTAAGCTCAGGATTGACACGAGGGGTCCTTGGCGCTCTCTGAGCTTGGTTGTTTTCTTGCAGACGTTTCATTACCCAAACTGGTAACATCATCAGTGTTAGCGAGAAAACAAGCAAGCTCAGAGAGCACCAAGGACACCTCAAATCAACTTATTTCAATAGATTTCCCTAGCTAGATGGCAGACATGTGTGCATGAAAGCACATTGGTCAGCTGAGAAAATAGCCCTGGGTGTTGCCAGCAAACACAGAAGTGAGGACACACTCAAATCAATCAAGGCTTGTAGATTCATCCAGTACGAATGTCCACTATCCCCATTAGCAATGAATGTAGCTATGATCACTTATAATAAAATTTAAGACAAAGCCACAAGTATGGAAATTATTGGAAAGTCAACTTTTTGCTCCCATCCAATGCTAACGTCTCATCTGACTTGAGTTATATATGTATAATTACTGACAACACCTAAAAGTTGTTGAACAGAGAAAATAGGAATTATTTAATAATACAACGCACACACTAATGAATGAATATAGTGCTATTCATTGCTATGGAAGCAAAGTACAAATTTATTTACACGATTTTATGTGTATAAGCACTTATTTATATGTGTATCTGTCTGCAGTGACCGAGTGTAAATATGTATTCTAATACTTTTTTAACTTAATTCTTGGCACTTAGCGTCCAGTGGAAGTAGTAGAGTCAATCTTCACTGAGTTTAAAAACATGTATATCATCTGACAAAAATTAAATTAGACCAAAAATTAAAATATAAGAAAATGAATAAATAAATTAAAAAGAAAGCAAAAAACAAAAATACTGAAAGGGCTGACTTGATGGACCACTGGGTCTTTTTCTGCTGTCTGTTTTCTGTTTCTGTTTCTAATTAAATAACTTAAATTGGTCATACTTTGCTTATAATAGAAAGTACTTTGCTGCTAGTTTCTTCCTCTTGTGCTACTAATTCTACAGGCTTAAGAGTGGTAATAGCCTCTCTTGACACCCTTTTGCTCAGTTGCTAAGTACCTGAGTGCTGGACTGTATCATTTTTCTCCTGTCTTAAATTGATATTCGAATACATATTTAGACTAGGTCAGAGGTCTCCAGCCTTTTTGATTTGGCAGCCCGGAAAGGAAGGCAGGCACCGCTACGTGCTTGCGCACAAGTGGACCGCACGTGTGCATGTGCAAAAATGAGCCCCACGCGCGTGCACAGAATTGGGCCATGCATGAGTGCATGTGCATGCACGCAAGCAAATGGCCACATGTGAACACATGCACACATGAAAAAGGCTGCAGCAAGCACATGTGCACATGCAAACAGGGCTGCATGAGTGCAAGTTCTGCAAATAGGGTGGTGCTAGCGCTGGTGGGATGCTATGGGCGGCACTAGTGCCGGTGGGACACTCTGGGGCAGGGCAGCACTAACGCTGGTGGGATGCTCGGGGCAGCACTAGTGCTGATGGGATGCTCGGGGGCGAGGCAGCGCTAGCGCCGGTGGGACGCTCTGGGTTGGGGTGGTGCTAGTGCCGGCAGGATGCTCGGGGTGGCGCTAGTGCTGATGGGACGCTTGGAGCGGAGTGGTGTTAATGCCCGCCGGATGCTTGGGGTGGCGCTAGCACGCGTGTGGGGTGAGTGCATGTGCATTTGCGTATGCACTAGCCATCCTTTCACACGGCCTGGTGGCCAAGCCACCGTGGCCCAGTATTGGGCCACGGCCCACAGGTTGGGGACCCTGGGTCTGGACATTTAAACCATTGACCATGATATCCAATTGAGTTGGGAGTTGGAAGTACATTTTATAGTGGTTCCACTCCTATGGTGTAAGTCATTTCAGATTGTAATCCTGGGTGCAAGGGAGAGCATTCAAATCTTTTTTTGCTCCAAGTGTCAGTTTGGTTTAGTAGTTAAAACGCCAGGAGAGAAACCAGGAGACTGTGAATTCTAGTCACACATTTTCGTCACCTTGGGGTTATTTATAAAAATAATAAAGGTGGGAGATGATAGGTAGGTAGGTAGGTAGGTAGGTAGGTAGGTAGGTAGGTAGATAGATAGATAGATAGATAGATAGATAGATAGATAGATAGATAGATAGATAGATAGATAGATAGATAGATAGATGAAGAACTCAGGGGTCTACCTGTGTTATTTACCTCTGTGAAATGGCTGGAAAAGATAATTCATCAATTTGGGGTGAAGTGTGATGAGTATGCTGATAGCATTGCCCTGAAATAAAGAAATAAGTACTGTTGAAAAGACAAAATGTGGATTGTCATCAAAATGCATACATAGTTGTTCATCACAAGATCACAAATTAAATTTTGGGTTGCCCTGCCTATCTCATTTACCCTCTTCCCTCCCTTTCCTTAAAGCCCTTGTCTGTTTTTCAACTTCACATTAAAAGTAGCTTTTTCTGTCCTCTAGTGGCAAAAGGTAGAATATAGGGTGCTTTTAAGATTCAAAGAATTTTGAAACTTGTTCCCATATTATTGTCCAGCTAGGTGACAGTACCTAAATGATCTCTGTGTTAGTATGTCCCTGAACTAGTACTACATATGAAAATAGTTACAAGCATTTTATATGTTTTTTTTTATTGGAAAACAACTTTGATTCCTTCTTTGGAAGAATAGCTAGTTAAATTAGGGGAGTATGTTTTGCAGTCCAGAATAACTTCTTATATAAAAAGGTAAATCTGATGCAAAATGTAATTCTAATTGGAAACAGTTCTTGGATTATAATGTTTAGAATGGATGTGGCTCACGAAGTGGTTTCATGTGGACATCCTGGAAACAGTGAGGGAACGGCCCCTGCTGCTTTGGCCCTGGCCCAAGCTGGCCGGGAGCCAATGTACAATTTTGTGGTGGCCATCTATGCTGAAACACATTCAGTCTTAGCTCCACAAGGCCGTCTGGAAACAGCAAGGAATAAGCCCCTGCTGTGTCGCCCCCGCTCCCTGGGTGCATGCTGGGGAGGTGTCACCCTTTGTGAGGAATGAAGAAATGCACCATCACCTGGAAGTGGCCAGCAAATGGCCCTCGCCTACTTCACATATCTGGCTTGATGGGCTCTGGGGGAGGGGTTTCGGCAGGCAGTGGGACGCTCTCCTCACAGTGCCAAGAGGCTGAGCTGGGTGGCACAAATGCAAAAAGAAGCACGCTGCCGCCCAGCCCCCAGCCTGCCCAGTTTCGGCAGGCAGTGGGGCGCTCTCCTCACAGTGCCGAGAGGTTGAGCCGGGCGGTGCAAAGCTCGTCAGCTTTGCACCTTGCTGCCTGCTGAAACTGGGCAGGCTGGAGGGTAGGCAGCATTGCACTTCTCATCAGATTCGTGCCACCCGGCTCAGCTCTTGGCGCTGTGAGGAAAGCGCCCCACTGCCTGCTAAAACCGGGCAGGCTGGGGGCTGGGCAGCGTCACACTTCTTTTCAGATTCGCGCCAGCTGGCTCAGCCTCTCGGCGCTATGAGGAGAGCGCCTTGCTGCCTGCCGAAACTGGGCAGGCTGGGGGCTGGGCGGCATTGAGCAGGTAACGTTGACTCTCACACTGATCATGGCAACCTCTGTGAGCCCACCAAGCCAGATATGTGAAGTAGGTGAGGGCCATGTGCTGGCCACTTCCAGGCGATGGTGCATTTCTTCATTCCTCACGAAGGGTGACACCTCCCCAGCTGCGTTTCTTGTCTGTTTTTCTCCCTCCCTCATCTCAAATATTTTCCCACCACTCTGTACTTAGGAAGGAAAGAAGGAAAGAAGGAGAGGGAGGGTCTGAGGGAACTCCTGCCTTAGTCCTATCCTGCTGCCCTTTCACCATCCCCTTGCCCCCTCCTCCTGGCCTATCCTGGGGGTCTCCCATCCTATTGCTAAGGAAGCTTTGGCTACAAAGCCGGGTCTCCTCCCATGGAGAGGGAATGGGCCTCGCTCTGTCTTTGCCCTTGTTTCCATCATGAGCAACCTGGGTAAGGAGAGGAAGCACAGCAGCAGCAGCCTTGAGGAGGAGGTAAGTGCAGCTGGGCACCCCCTTGGGGAAGTGGGGCTGGGCTTGGTGCCGCAGGTGCTTGAGGGCCAGGCTGGGCATTTGACCTCTGCTGCCCAGGGCTCCAGGCAGCCCGCACCACCATCCAGCCCCCCCCCCCCACATGGCCTGAAAGGAACAGTGAGGCTCCTCCAGTGGACCATGCCTTGGCACTTGCCCTGGTCCCACCCCCTTTTACCAGAGACCCTCAGATCGGTCCCACTCCTGCCCAGGCCCCCAGAGGCACCCTTGATGCCAACGATGTAGATCTGGCCACGCCCACCCAGTAGGCCGTACCCACCCTGGGCACACCCACCTGGCCCCCTGAGGGCAACCGCAATGCTGATGCAGCCCTCAATGAAATTGACACCCCTGGCATATCTGATCTATGTCTCTTTGGAGACTTTGTTCCTCAGTCTTGAAAACTATGAATATCATTACCATGTGACAAAAATGCTTTCATTTTTTTATGAATCATTCTGCCCTTCATATATTCATAAACATGGGAGAGAGAGAGAGAGAGAGAGAGAGAGAGAGAGAGAGAGAGAGAGAAATTGAACAAGAGGGGAAGATTTGTCTACATAGGAGTGTGGGAAAATGGAGCTCAAATCTTCTGAATCCAAATTCCAAGGAGAAAGGTTGTGAGATCAAATGTTCCTTATTTTACTTGGTGTAGATAGAGTTATGTACAGAAGGTGGACGTTGATTGGGAAGTTTCTGGAATTAGATTTCCAGAATAAAACAGTTAATCAGGTTTTTCTGATTTTTATTGCAATAGCATGGATTTTTAATAGCTTCCAGTATCTGGATGAATCTTTTCAGTTCACAAAAAGAGTATAAAGATCTTGCCAAACTAGAGCCAAGTGGGGAATTAGCTCAAATGGTAGAGCGCTTGCTTAGCATGCAAGAAGTAGCGGGATCAATGCCTGCATTCTCCAGTCAGTCTCTGTTCAGTTTTGGCTTCCATTTACAGAAAATCCTCATGCAGGCAAGTTTTGCATATTTTCCTGGAGTAGAAATTAGTGGCAATGCAAAAGTCCTGCTTTGCTTGCAAGACGTGATGGGGATTAATGCCCACCTTTTCTAGTCAGGCTTTTGATTGATTTGATTATCCTTCCCCAAGATCCACCCCACTGATTCTGCATACGATTTTCTGTGTGGGTGTTTCTTAAGAAATGATGAAGCAGAAATTGTAGAACAGGATGCTGTAAAACCAGCTTAAATTAAAGGAGTGCTTGCTTAACACAAACGAAGCAGTAGGCCCAAACCTACCTTTAACACTATTTATTATTATATATTTAATTAGAGGATTTACATGGCCATCCATCCTTTGCCATTCCACTCCTGTGATTCTGCATACAATTTTCTCTGTGGGTGTTTCTTGAGAAATTGATGATGGAGCAGCAATGCTAGGATGCTATGCAATTAGCTCAAATGGAAAAATGCTTGCTTAACATGCAAGAGGTAGTAGATATGGGCATCAAATCTACTGTGGGAAGTCAGCCCCCTCCCCAGAGAAGGAAATATTAAAAGGGCAGAAAATATATTTCCTAAAAGGATCTTAAAGAGGCAGAAAAGCATCCCCAGTTTTCTTAATAGCCCCAAGTCTCCCTCCCCCAAGCAGAAACCAGCTCTGTAGAAATGCAGATGTAAACCATCCAAGAAGGTTGGAGGCCCCCAGCTAGAAGATTAAGAAGACAAAGACACCTAAAATCTACATACCCCACCCAAACTCTAAGACAGGACATAATAGGATTAACCCACAGATTCCAAAGGGCACAACCAGACTCAGGTCAGAATACATGACACAGGAAATACAAAGCCTCAAACAGGAACAGGAAACAACTTCAAGAGCCCCAGAAGGTATAAAAACCCGCTCCCTACGTGTGCTCACTCTATTTTCTTCCAGAGCCATCTTCCTCTCCTCATCAATAAACTGCAACCTTCTTTTTAAAGCAGTCACCATGTTGTTTATTCCTGGCTTGGACTGAACCATGATGAAGACTTTTCCTTTAACACTACCTTTACCCTGTTTTGCTATTTTATTAGAACATTTGTATATATTTCTCAATTTAAAGGATTTATATGATCCTCCATCCACTGCCACATGACTCTGGGTGGCTAACAACAGTGATTAAAAACAGAAACACTAAAAGCAATGCAACAAAAAATCAACAAAACAGGACCCCAATCCACCAATGTCACCCCTGACCTATACAATCCGCCAGGCTCCAACCTTACTATCCTAGTATCTTGGAGAAAAGCCAGGTCTACATGGCTGTCTGGAAGATTAAGGGGGGGGGGGGGGCTGCCAGATCAGAAGGGGAAAGTGTGCCATAGGGTAGGAACTTCATAGATCTGGCAAGCCCTACCCTCTTAATCTTCCAGACAGTCATGTAGAGCTGGCTTTTCTCCAAGATGCTAGGATAGAAGGCAATACTTAAAGAAAGAGATCTGGGAAGTGCCTACTCCATCCAAATTAGAGAATGGACAGATACCATAGAGAGAGGCAGTCCTGCAAATAATCTGGCCTTGTGCCAGATAATAGAATAGAACAGAACAGAATAGAAGAGTTGGAAGGGACCTTGGAAGTCTTCTAGTCCAACCCCTGCTCAGGTAGGAAACCCTACACCATTTCAGACAAATGGTTGTCCAATCTCGTCTTAAAAGCTTCGAGTGTTGGAGCATTCACAACTTCTGGAGGCAGGTTGTTCCACTGGTTAATTGTTCTCACTGTCAGGAAATTTTTCCTTAGTTCTAGATTGCTTCTCTCCTTGATTAGCTTCCATCCATTGCTTCTTGTCCTGCCTGCAGGTGCTTTGGAGAATAGCTTGACTCCCTCTTCTTTGTGGCAGCCCCTGAGATATTGGAACACTGCTATCATGTCCCCCCTCGTCCTTCTCTTCATTAAACTAGACGTACCCAATTCCAGCAACTGTTCTTTATATGTTTTAGCTTCCAGTTCTCTAATCATCTTTGTTGCTCTTTAACAGATAGGACTTAAAAGGTGATAAGGAGTACCTTGAATTGCACTGGAGAGAATCTGGAAGCCAATTCAGCTCGCATAACAACAATGCAATGTGAGCAAGCCGAGGGGCACCAAAGACTGTACAAGCTGCCTCATGCTGGACCATTTGTAACTTCTGTTTGGTCTTCAGGGACAGCCCCACGTAGAGCACATTGCAGTAGTCCAAATGTAAAATACAAGGCATGAAGGGAAGCTGAGGTTGCTGTCTGAGCTTGGGAAAAGCAGCTACAGCCAAGTGGAAACGTTCCCACCTGAGTGGAGAAAAGGATTCTGATCTGAGTCGAGTTGGGAAAGAGGTTTCCCGGTATTTTCGAACATGTCGGAGTCTTTGGATTTTCCTCTACCCGATTAAGTAAGGGGGGGGAGGTGTAGGCGACGGTCAAACTACTCTCTTCGAAGTGGGAGTGTCCGTGGGTACTGACCGTAGAGTCGTCAGACCGTGTCTAGGTCTTCTCAGGTGCTTCAATTCATAGCTGTGAAGAACTTGTTCACTCTCTCTGGATCGACCTGCTCAAGCTCTTCCTGTGTAATAGAACTCAGATATGTGTCTTGGTCATTTCTAGCAGACTCACTATTGGCATCTAATTTCATCTCCTCAGTTTCTACTTCTTGTCCTGAATTCTTGTAGTTTGGTGGATCAAGGTTGACTGGAGCTGGGGAATTAGCTCATATGGTAGAGCGCTTGCTTTGCATGCAAGAGGTGGTGGGATCGATGCCCACATTCTCCAGGCCATTTTTTTTTACTTACTTTTCCAAAGTATTATACCATTTTCATCTCCTCAGTTTCTGCATCTTGTTCTGCACCTTCTTGTAATGTGGTAGAAGAAGGTTGACAAGGCAGTTGGGGAATTAGCTCAAGTGGTAGAGCGCTCGCTTCGCATGCGAGAGGCAGCAGGATCGATGCCTGCATTCTCCAGTCAGTTTCTATTCAGTTTTGGCTTCTATTCAGAAAATCCTCATGCAGGCAAGTTTTTATATTTTCCTGGAAATTAGTGGCAATGCAGAAGTCTTGCTTTGTTTGCAAGAGATGGTGGGGATCAATGCCCACCTTTTCTATACAGGCTTTTGGTAGATTTTTGTCATCCTGCCGCCAAGATCCGGTGGTAGGATTCAGCCAGTTCGCACCCCTTTGGCAGAACCGGTACCTAATTTTTTTGTTGCCTAGGCTCAGAATGGACTTCTGGAAGTGGCATCCACACAAAGAACCGTTTGTCCACATATTTGAATCCCACCACTGGATCCACCCCTCTCCACCCCTGTGATTCTGCATATGAACTTCTGTGTGGGTGTATCTTGAGAAGTGATAGAGCAGCACTGCTAGGATGCTGTGAAACTTAGTTCAAATGGAAGACTGCTTGCTTCACATGCAAGAGGTAGTAGGTTTGATGCCCCCCTTTTCAATCAACCTGTACCCTATTTTGCCACGTTATTTGACCATTTTTATATATGCCTTTATTTAAAGGGTTTCTATAGCCACCCACCTTCTTCTGCATAACTCTGGATAGCGAACAACAGTGATAAAAACACACACACAGAGAGAATAGAGAGAATAATACTTTATTGTCACTTTGAATGTACACTAATCGGCATACCTTAAAGTGAAATTTCATTGCATACAGCTCTCAAAGGGTCACCACCTGCGATATACGCCACATAAATATGACAAAAATAAATAAATAAATAAATAAATAAATAAACAAACACAGAATTATGCATATACCCACATATATTATATGACATAGAGAAACAACAGTCTAGTTCGGGTTATGTATACATGTTCATGGCGAGAGAAACGAACCTTGCAAGTTTACCAGACAGATGGCATAGGGAACAAAGCTATTACAGAATCGGGTAGTCTTGCTAGAAATACTTCAAAACCTCCTCTCAGAGGGGAGCAACAGAAACAGACCGTGAAGTGGGTGTGTGTGGGGTCTCTAACAATGCTTTGAGCTCTAAGCACATAGTGCTTATAAGCATCCTGAATACCGGGGCGAGCTTCCTATGATCTTCTCGAAGAAGATTCAAGAAATCCTGTAGATATCAAAGTTCTTTCAGGGACTGCAACCGCCCAGGTGTATCATTTTGAAAACTAACTTATTATTATATTGTGAAATACGAGTGTTATTTATGAGCTTGGACAGTGTTTGGACAATTTTGGTCTCCAGAGGGAGTTATTCCAGAAAAAGGATCCATCATCTCTTCAAGCTAAAGCTTGCAGCACTAGCCTGAGCTTCTCAGCAGCTAAGGACCATCACACGGAAAGAACCTTGGAGAAGATGAAGAAACTGGATGAAGGACTTTCTACGGAGGGAGCAAAATAAAGGAGAAAGGCTGGAGAATGCAGGCATCGATCCTGCTACCTCTTGCATGCTAAGCAAGCGCTCTACCATTTGAGCTAATTCCCCAGCTGTCTGATAGCATTCTTACACAATTTCCCAGGAAAGAAAGAAGCCAAGATAATGCAGAGCAACTGACAGAAGGTTGGTGCTTCATGGCGAGAGTGCAATCCAATCTACCTATATCAAAGGAAGCCCCTTGAATCAATACATTTGGAGCTTCGGAGGGACGCCTGGATTAGCAGTAAGAGAATCCCTCCAACTCAGGCAGGTAAAGCCTCCATCCAGAATGTCCCCTAATATTTGGGCTTCAGCATTTTCTCCAAGTCAGAGCATAACTCCAATCTTTTCCTCAGTTCCCAAGTGAAACTCAGCTGAAGTGAGCCAGGTCCTCAAGAGGCCATGGCGATCTAAGAAGTATTATTAAACAAAGAACTGGAGGTAATTCAACAGTTGATTATGTCCCTTTGATGTTTCTTCCCCATATTTTAATTGCTATTTAACGTTTTGTTTTTCAGATATGGAACTAAGTGATTGTTGGCTGCTGACAAAACTGACGTTTTTGACCTGAGGACCTCTAGCTCTCAATGTAACTTGCACAGCACAGCACAGCACAGCACACATCTGTTCCTTAGTATGTTGTCATAGACAGATGACAATGGATACCAAGTTTGTTGACTTTGGGCCTTGGACTGGTTTGTCTAAGAGAGAGAGAGAGAGAGAGAGAGAGAGAGAGAGAGAGAGAGAGAGAGAGAGAGAGAGAGAGAGAGAGAGAGAGAGAGAGAGAGA